>NC_021161.2:5432485-5493506 GCF_000331145.2 Cicer arietinum
TATATAAAGAAGTATTGTAGAAGTTTTCAAATTCCAAAACGGTGAGCCAATGGGTCTTCCTATCCAAATTTCAATTTTCAACCGTAGGATCTTTCATCAACTGTATCAGTTCAATTTTATTATTTCTGTTTTATTTGAGTTGTGTGTGATTCTTAAAATATTGATTTTAATTAATTAATGATGTGTACGATTTTTAATTACAGTTAATTGAAAAATTTGATAAGTTAGAATATAATAAAATATTAATAGAAAAATGTAACTAATATTATATTAATATTATAAAATAATAAATAATTTAAGATAAAATAAACGACTAATAAAAAATTTAAATTGAGATGGAAGGAGTACTTTTGCAGTGAAATCATATATGTATTTTTAAATATGTTTTTTGAATTATTATAAGAACACTATTTCATTTAGGCTTAGTTCAACCGGTAAAAATGTTGAAATTATTAGATTGAATATCATGTCATAGATTCGACTTGTACGAGTTTTTATTATTATTTTATCTAAAACAAAAACAACACTATTTCAAATTTTCTTAAATTGTTATCTTAATGTGTTTTTCTTCTCTGTATATCTCTCTCATCAAAAGTTTAAAATGATAATAATTATTATCCTTTTATTAATTATATATATTTTTTCATTTGATTAATTAATAAAAGGATGAATCTGTCATCGCCCTTCCACTTTTACCTCTCATCTCTCAAAGTAGATGAAAAAATTATTTTTATCATTTTTTGTTCCATACCACCTAATAAAGTCAAATTTTTTAAAAATTTAACATTTCAACAATTTCATATTTTCACATTTAAAAAAAAATCAAGAAAAATTATGTTTAAGAAGTTTCACATTAAATCAAAATTTTAATTTTTTTTAAATTATCGAAAAATTGTATTTTAAAAGTTTCACATTCAACTAAATTTTTGAAATTTTAAAAAAATTTCAGTTCGGAAATTTTCATATTTAATAAAATTTTCAAATTATTAAAAAATTATATTTCAAAAGTTTTATGTTCAACCAAAAAAATTACATTTCAAAAATTTCACATTCAACTAATTTTTAATTTTCTTTAAGAAAAAATGAGAATTCATGTTTCGAAAATTTTAAATTTAACAAAAATTTTAAAGATGGAGAAATTTTTTTTTCTTATATTTTAAAAAATTAAATAGTTAAAAAGACCCAAATTTATTTTATATAATTTGAGGAGTGGAAGATAAAGTGTACTATTGAGTGACTTAATTCATTTCTGGGCCTAATGAACTCAAAATCCCTTAAACTAGCTCAACAACGATTTCGGGCCAATTCCATCACGGTAAATCTAAAAGAAAACAAAAATATAAAAAATTTACCTTATACCCCATACTTATCTATACCTCTACCACTTTTTAAAAATGTGAAATATATTTTTGATTTTTTTTTTACTGTGTTATCAATTCAAACTCTCTATATTTTTACCTTTCAAAGATTTCCTGAAGAAAAAAAAAGTTTTGTAGAAGTTATTGAAAAAGATTTGTGGTAGAGAAAAGTTTATGGAAAAACTTTTTGAAAGTTTTCTGGTATAAAAGATTTATACCAAAAAACTTTTAAAAAAATTTCAGAAGAATAAAAAGGTGTGTACTAGAAACTTTTTAAAAAGTTTAAGTACAAAAGATAAAAAATGTATACTACCGAAAAACTTAAAAGTTTTTCGATACAGTAGCGGTTTACTAGAAAAAAAATTCACAAGTTTTTCGATACACACTAAATTTTTTTATTTACAGATTTTAAGATTTAAACGAGGACACAAATATCATTTTCTTTATATTTATGGTGGTAACAGTTAAATGTGGGAGATATAAGATAATTTTTTTTTTTAAATTCCTAAACTCCACAATTATAAACTTATCCTACGAAATCCCCTAAACAAGACCTTGATGTTTTTTTTAAATAAATTTAAAAAATTTATGCGACTCCACATAATTCTAAATGTTTTTCCACAAATTCAGAGTATAGATTTTTTCTAAACAATGTGCATTTTGGAAAATTTTAACTAAATTTGCTAATATAAAGGTTTTTTTTAAAAAAAAAAAGAAATTAAAGTTTCAATTTTTAAAGCAAAGTTTAGAGTTTTTTTTAAATATTTTGGGTTTTCATATTTTAAACACGAAGATATCATTTGCAATCCTATTTAGCATTAAATATATTTAATTAAAATATTTTAAAAATAAACCTTTTGATACTTAATTATAATTTGTTCCTCACTATAAAGTTATCTAATTACAATTATAATTACGAATTTAGTGTTGTAAAAAATAGTGTAGTAAATATAAAAAATTGTTGATGGAAGGATGAATTTAATTTTAGAAAATACCAACAACTTCAACTTCAAATATCATATTTAGTCATTACATTATTAATATTTTAAAATGATCAGTTAATTTTTTTAATTAACTTCGCCACTTTATTGATACTTGGAGAGTCTATAAAGACATTAACTTAACAATGTCGAAGATGAATTAAAAACTAAATAAATAATATCAAATATACTAAGTCATTTTTCGAGACTATTTTAGAATATTTATAATGTGAAACACTAAATTAATAATATATTTTAACTGCAATTTTAAGAGAGTTTAAGTGTTAATTTAAATAGTTTGAGTTAAGTTGAATCTCTTCAAGTCCCACTAGGTCATGACCATATTCATTAATTATGAAGGGAAATTCCCTTAAATTAAAAAAGAAAAAAAGACAATTTTAGGTAGATGGAGTTTCCATCAAGTAAATCCACCCATTACATATCCCAAAATGATCACTACCCAACAAATTAGCTTTTATAGTTTTACCATCAACTTTCCATCACAATTTGAGGAAGCCATTGAACTCATTCTTTATTTTGTTTCCTAAAGATATAGTATAAATATCATGCATGCACCTGTAAAATCAAGTTACTCCCTTTCCCTTTACTATCCAAAAAGTTTTTGTCTCCTTTATGGTATACTTCTAAACAGTACTAATGTATGATTGTGTCTATTATAGATGTGATGATCATATTAACAATTAATGGGAAATGATTTTGCTTTTCCAAAATTCACTTTTAGTTAGGACTTCACATCATGTCAAATATTGTATCTGGATATCAGAGGTGTTTGAAATTGAAATTCAATCCAATTAAAAATCGTAAATTGATTATAAAAAATAAAAAATTTGAATAAAATCAAATATTATTAGATGTATTTAGATTTTATTTTCAAAAATAGTAACATCATATCGAAATTCTATTTTTTTTTTTTAAATTGAATCAAACTAAGGTAAATCATGTGGATAACTATCAATTATATTTATTTATTGACTTAATTGCAGTTTTAGTCCCTCTATTATTACTAATTTACATTTAAAAGTCGACAATTTTGTTTCATCTTTCAGATTTTTTAACTAAAAAATACATAATGGACATATTTTTAATTACGTGATATACAATTCTATGATATAGAATTATCTAGATGCATTAATTATTCGTATGTCATTAATTAAATTAAAAAAATAAAAAAATTCTGAAGTTGAAAGCTTGGTTTTTAATGTTTTTAATTCAAATTCATAGTTGTTAATCATTTTACATTATCGAATCATATATCACGTTATTTAAAACATCTCACGTCGTTATTTTTTAATTAAAAAATCAGAAATAGAAACCAAAGCTGTGACTTTTAAAATAGAGGGATCAATTTCGTAAATCAGTAAAAATATGACTAAAATTGCAATTATATTTTATTTATTATATAGTAACAAATATTGTATTAATAAATTATTTATTAATTTTATTTTTTTAATAATATTTATTTAGTTTAATATATTTTTATTAGTGTTTCATATATTTTAAACATAATTTTTTTTTACTTATGTTTCAAATATAATCAATCAACGTTATTTCATAATATTGGTTTTTAGTATATTATATATTATATTTTGTTTCAAATTGTTACTTTAACGAAGTTTTATAGCATTAGTCTTAAAACCATTTTTTATAATTGTAATTTGGATTAATAAAAATATTGATGTAATTTAAACAATATTAATTAGAATCAGATTAGAACTTTTAAAGTGTCATTTAAATAAAACTACAAAAATTTTAATCTTTAGATCAATAAATTTTTACTTCAGAACTGATTCAAACCTTATCGCAAAGACCCCTAATCATACCACCAGGGTCACATACAAAATCATATTTGATGTCAAGGATGTTTTGTCTCGACCCTCTCATCTTAATCAATAATAAAGGTTTTTGCTTATCTAACAAAAAAACAATAAAGATTATTTCAAATTGATTTGATGAATGTATAATATAAGTTGTTCAATGATTGTGACCTCAATAAATAATCTCAATCATTAATTTAATGTTAGATAAACTTTAATTAATGATTGAAATTATTTATTGTTTATAACTTATATACTAAATATGTTCAAAAAGACTATTGACGGTCCAAAACCCTTAATAATTAGTGGTAAAAAAGCCCTTAAAAATATTGAAGCTTGATTTTACGGACAATAAGATTACCGACGATCCAAACCCTTTCAAAATGTATGGAGAAAAAAATTGAATTGGTGGCACCAATTCAGTCATATACTTTGTTGGCATTTATAGGAGTTTAGACCGCCACAAATTATTATTTGTGCAGTCTAATCTAGACTACTGGAAACACTATTTCCTCTTTATATAAATCATACTCAACTCTTTTAATTTGCATTTCTTACTTTCATTTTCTCTCTAAATTTTTTCTCATATATTCTTTTCAACTTCTTTCTATAATTTACTAATCTATTTATGTATTTTTTTCCCTCTAAGTTGTGCCTTTTGTGATGGATTCAACCGCCACTAAATGGTCTTTTTTTTTCTTCATGGTTTTAAATCCCAATTATTAGTGACGGTTTAAAGAGGAAGTAACCTTAAAAAACATTGGCTATTATCGAGGGTTAAAGCTTGTGACAATTTTATTTGTTGTAGATTCTTAACCGCTACAAGATTTTCCGTAACATTGAATAATTGACGATATTTTTCCAATAATGATAGAATTTGATTGCAAATAATTAATATTTTTCTTGTAATGTAATAGGAAATCTCTCTGATTAAAAAAAAATAAAAGATTCATTACTACAATTTTTGGTATATAAAAAATTAAAAGTGGCGATATAATTAAACTTTCATACTCTCAAAACTATAATAATTAAGTTCTCAATTTTGGGAAATAAAATGGAATGTTACTCAATACTCTTGTAACACTAAGTATAACAATTAACCCCTCTTAATTTACATTGATCGTGAGAAATATGATTGACTATAAGTTATATGCCAATATTGTGAGATACAAAAACATAGTAATAGAGAGCTTAGATTGTCTACTATTGCACAAACATGATACAATACAAGTGATATGGTAGATATTTGACTTCCTTAACTATTTATTCGGTGATTCGATACTTTATCAATGTGTGGGAAAAAACATTTGTCGGAAGATGTTAATATCTTAAATGGATCTCAGTTGTCTCGAGAGAATGGTCTACGCAATTGCACGAAGAGATTGGTCTACGCAGTTGCACGAAGAGATATTTTAATTAACCAAAAACTATTGCATCATTATTGACTACGTAATGAAAATCAAAATCTAAGTACTCCATCTGAAATGAAATATAAGCAAAATTGATGTATGAAAAGTTGATGTATCTGGTTGAAAATTAAGACCAAATACATAACTTTTTAGATACTCTTACTTATATTTCATTGGAGAGGAGTATCACATGAAACGTTTGTTGTGGTCTCTTGGCAATCTATCATGGTAGGTCTTATAGGGTATGCAAGTGTTGTTGTGGCTTGTGTGGAGAATCCCTCAATCTCAAAAAGATCAGAACTTCCATCACTAGTTAAATCTTCATCCATTACACTTGACTTTGGTGAACTTGTTGGTTGAAAAACATGCAATGAATCTAGTGGTTGCTCTTCTTCTTCATGGACAACATTTAGAACAACATTTGGCTTTGGTGATGAGGTTGTTGTTTCTAAGAATAGAGGAAAAGTAAAGCCTTCATTTAATGACTTATGATCATCATCATCTATTGTCAACTTGGTTTTTGGTGTTGTATTGTGATTCAAAGAACTTTTTGTAATTTGGTTTTGTGAGAGTGTTTGAATTTGAGGTGTTGGTGTTGGAGTTGAAGTTGAGGTTTTTGGTTTTAGTGTGTTATCTTTGATTTGCAAAGATTTTTTATCCAAACAAGGACACTTTTTTCTTAAAAGAGATATAGTTTGGGATAAAGAAGCTTTGATTTTCTTGGAGAGTGAAATTTCATTATTTTTTATAGGGTGAGATTTTAAACCAACCTTGCTATTTGAAGATATAGTAGATGAAGAGGATTTTGATGGTGTTGTTGAAGTTGAAGCATGAAATGAATGATCTTTGTTAATGGTCATTTTTTGGAGTAGGTCATTGTTGTTGGTTTCTTCATTGGAATTGGAATCATGATCAAGAACTATGCATTCACCACAAGGTTCTTTTTTATTTCTCTTGATAGGTGAATTTGGATTCATGTTGTCATGAATTTCTCTTTCCATTTTTCTCACTCTTTTTTTTAGGGATTTTAAACTAAAGATTAGAGAAAAAATTGCATTTAATATTATATTCCTTATGCTTCTATATATTTGTGTGGGTGTGTTAGGACTGTTTACTAACTTGTCATGTCACCAATCATAAAGTAATAATAAAGGAAAAAAGAAAGTTTCACATCCAAGTTATGAATAGGAACCTTAGATGTCAATGGATGGTTGTGAACTTTTAAGTTATAAATTAAGCATAAAGTTAATGAGTAACTTTTAAGCTCTCATTTTAAAATTTGTGTCAATTTTGTATATTTTTTCTTTTATCTAAAACTAAATTATCTTTTCTTCTCCTTTGTTATGCCTTATAGCTTTTTGGGTCTTGACAATTCAATTGTCAAATAAAAATAGATTATTCTAATACATAATTCGACTAGAAGACCAATAAAAATCAAGCAAAAATTATTTTAGTTAGGGTTGAAATTCTGCCTTATAACTTTCTCAATTAAGGTACTTAATTAAACTAAATGATATTAACTATAGTGAAACTTTGTTGCAAAAACTACTATGAAGATCTAGTGAACCATAATTAAAGAATGAGAAAAGTAAGGTGTAAACTTGTTCCCTTTTTTCTTTTAGTAAGTCGTTTTACAATAAACATATATGTATTATTTGAAAAGTATATTGAGTAGATTGGTATATAGAATAATATAATGAAACAATAACATAAATATTGAACATTAAATCAATATAATTACATGTGTTGTTGTCAAACATTAATATATATTAATTATTAAATATGTCTTCTATCTTAAGTATAGGTGTTATATAGAATATTTTTAGGGTTATATATTGTTAGTTGATATCTCCTTTTAAATATCAATTAACCAAACACATTTTGTCGATTTTTTATTCATGAAAAAATAATAGCTATTAAATAAATTCTAAATATTTTTTTTGACTTTAGACAACGAATAAAATTTGTTATTAAAAGTTATAAAATCGTTGCTAGAAGTCTAAGCTATAGTTTATCAAAGTTCGCTAAAATGATAATCAGTGTCATTTTGAATAATAAAAATGTCTATTTCTAAATGTTCCACATTGTTTATATATTCAATTTATTAGTAGTTCTTGAATCACTTCCAATAGTTTGTTTTTTTTTTGGACCAACACTTTCAACTGTTTCAAAACTCATGAGATGTGATTATTCATAATGTTTCCTTATTTGGCCAAGTGAGTTCTTATCTTCATATGGCTATCCTAACAAGTTTGATGATATTGATTCAATGAATTAACAAGGGATTGAAAGCCAAAGTAGGTTCATGAATTTGTTGAACACTGATGCCTTTGATTTGAAATTAGGAAATTTTCAAAAACTTTTTAAAATTATTATGAATAACCAGTCATTTAGTTCATATGTCACCTTTTGCTAGCAAGTTTTTCAAATTAATTTCTAAAGTTAAATACTTCAAATTAAATTATCCCTTGAAAATTACTTATGAATGTAAAAATAGTTTTCATATTTATTGCTTCTATTTCTATTGACTTTCAACAAAATGGAATGCTTTGGATGGATTCAAATCCGCCTTGCATATTTTAGATTATTTAAATCGAAATAAATTATATTTTATTGAATTTCAATGTTATTGATGTTGATCTTTGTCGAACTTTGTCAAGGATTTTCATTTGTTGTTTGTTCTATACTCTTTTTCCTTTGCAAGGTTTTATTCTTCTGGATTTTTCTGTCGAGATTTTTAAATGAGATGAATTCTCTAGATTATTCTAGATTGAGTTTTGGTCTAGGTTCCCCAAGTGATTTTATATCTTTGTTTATTTAATAATATTTTTAGAGTGTCACAAATGATAGGTGACACTCACGAAGTGCCAACATAATTGAAATGTTTTGATTTTCCATGTGATGCTTTACTTTTTTTGTTTTCAATTTTTTTCCTTCATATTTATTAGTATTTTTTCTTACCGATGAGATTCAAATACTGATGAATACGTACTACTAATTTCAAAGAGTTGATCAAAGCTCGTGGAGGAGATGATGAAACTAACTATAAGACCTTGACTTAAGTATAAATAAATGGTCTAAATCGTCTTATGATTTTCTTAAATACAATATTGATGCCCCTTCTCCATATATCATAATGTTGTTGGCATTGAATTGTGTTTGAGGAATGCTAATGTAGCTTTCATAACTGTCAAAACTCTTTGTTCATCACCTTAATTACTGTTTAGGAAGATGAAATTTATAGTCTATATCAAACTTGCATGTCAGATGGAGCTAAATGTGAAGAATATTATTTTTGAGGTGGATGTCAAATTTGCAGTAAATATATAATTTCCATTCTTCATTCAAAAATTAAAAAGTTTTATTTAATTTTTATTCTCTCTCTTTTTGAAATGTACAGTTTTATTTCACTTAAATAATCAGAGAGTGCAACATTATGTGATATGTAAAGGTCCAATGTCCATTTCATTTGACATTAGGTGGAGGTATGTCTCAACTCTTGAGAAATAAAAACAAAAAACAAAAAAAAAGTCTTCATGGTGGATTAATTTGGAAGCAATGATATGGTGGGGTCACAATACTCTTGTTTAGGTGTTATGGATTTTTCTTCGTGATATTTTTTGTCTATTACACTGTTTCTAAATGATTGAATATATACAATACCTTTCTTAGTGATTCTACAATGTAATCATAATTTCATTATTTTTCTTTATTTAAGTTTTTTTTAACAGCGTCGAAAATCAAATTTTGGAGCAATATATCAAGTTATCAACCCTAGAGACTAGAGTCCACTGTTCTTCTTATTGTCCTTTTAATTTATAGAAATTGAATTTTGTACTATTCTTTTTATTGTCCTTTTAATTTATAGAAATTGAATTTTGTACTGTACACCTCCCCCTACTTATACCTCTCACCCCCATCTTCATAGAAGATATCAGTTTGAGAACAATACGAAAATTCTAAAATACATTTTTATTAGTAATAAATTAATTGTAATAAATTTATAATAATAAATTTATAGTAATAAATAATAATATATTAATAATAATAAATTAATAGTAATAAATAATAATATATTTATAATAATAAATTAATAGTAATAAATTTCATATCTAATTTCAGAAATTTCAAATTCATCAAAACTTTGGAAAGTTTTGATGTTTTCTGAAAAATCACATTTCGGAACTTTCAAATTTATCCAAAGTTTCAAAAGTTTAAGAGGTTGCTGGAAAATAGCATTTCGAAACTTTGACATTTATCAAAAGTTTTGAAATTAGTTAAATTTTCAGAAAAATTAAATTTCGAAAGTTTTAAATTTAACAAAACTTTCGAAAATATCAAAAAAAACTAACTTTTTATTATTTCGAAAGTTTATAATTTTCGAATATTTATGGTTTTATACAAAATAAAAAGGGCAAAATGGTCTTTAAGAAAAAATTGAGGTGGGAGATACAATTGAAGGGGTGCATGTTACAATTCTCGTAGAAATTTATAACAGGTTGCTGCAAATCCATTAACTATTCAGTTGTAGAATTGAGTACCAAGGGTCCACCACAATTTGCCACTAAAACATTTTTAAGATTTTCCAAAATTTTATGATTTAAAATTTGAAGAACCTTTCATTAATAATCTTACTAAATGATGAATTGAGAGGAAAAAAAAAAGACTAATATTGGATCAAGGTAAAATAAAAAAAATGTTTAAACTCGAGCATTTAGATTAGATGCTTCATGTCTTTTTTTGTTTAACCAGATATTTAGGGTTCAAATTCAACTATTAATATGCAACAATGTTAAAACTCTTAAAAAAGAACTTTATCGTCAATTTGATCCTACCTAAATTGAGAAATATTCAATTTACACCATAAAGTTAAATAAAAAATAATATTTTTTAACATCAAAATCAAAAAGAGATATTTATCATGAAAAGCATGTAAAGAACATATATAATTAGGAGCAAATTTTATGAATACATTTGGTTAGAATTTGATTCCATATTTGAACATTTGTTATTATTTATTGTAGGTTTAAGTGACTTAATGTTCTCTAAGGGGTATACTTTCTTTTTCCTTCATGATAGTAAACAAAGCAATTATAAAAAGTTAAAAACCAATGAATATATAATAATATAACAATGTTAGACAAACAGAAAATTGAAGAAAAATTCAAAATGGAATTGTCAAAATTCATACAAGATTTCTGGTCCTCGATGAAAGACCATTTCCCTTGGTCAGCATTGTGGAAATTGCATGGCTGTTAACACATTTATCAATAATGATTAAATAAGGAATATTATGCATTAGGAGGGATATAACTTTATGCATTATATGATACAACATTAAGCTTTGTATGATTGTACATTTTGACATGTAATAATGTAGTAAAATGCCATATCATAAACAAACAAAAAAATCTTTTGATAGATATATGCATGAGTTACACTAATGTTGAGGAATAGTATGAAATACAATAATTGTTTTTTATGCATGAACAAAAATGTGATTCGGATTCCCTTCAATCTGCATCGTCAGATCAAGATAGATGAAACACGTTCCGACTTGGTATTTCGATTTACAAAGTCGGAAAATGAGTCATTTGATTTAATGCTAATGGTCTAGATTGTGTAACTGCGACAAATGCATGATTCCTTAATTGTTGGGATCCAGATCCATAAATTTCCATTCATCAATCATACACACTCTTGAACAAAAAAAACTAATTAACCAAAGACAAACCTCATAAGCCTTGTTTCTTCGATTCGTCGTCATCATCTAAGCAACAACTTCATGTTTATACTTATTCTCCAGGTCTTTCGATGTCCGATGTCGAAAGTATAGAAATTGCATCAAAATCTAAAACTCAAGTTAAGGTAGACATATTTCTGCAAGCTCCCTTTCTACTATAGGAAGATTTAATTCCTACATATAAGTTATACTGTATAGAATATGCATCTCTTAATTCAATTCAAGCAAGAATAAATGTTATATATAAGAAAAGGATACAAGAAAATCAAGAAGAGAACATCCTCCTGATTCTACAAGCCATGGAAGATTTGGACCAATTTTTGACCAATCCAAGCTTCTCACTAGTATGCTACATAAAAAGGAAAATTCATCTTTTTTGAATATGATGAACATAGTTTCACACCATTTTTTGTATTTTCAAATGTAGAAGTTATTACATACTGAGACTTAGCAACATACCTTGCTACATAAGTGGTATTCCCAACTAAAGCAAAGAGAAACATAAGAGGATTGACACCCTACAAGTCATAAAAGAAATTAGATCTTACAAAACATTGAAACAAACACCAGTAGGCACGGATAAATAAGATTGATTGAATAATCACATGTATTGACGTCGTGTCAGTGTCTGATACTCATATGTGTCGGACACCAAAAACACCTTCAATGTGAAGTGTCAGTGCTACATAGTTTAGAACTTTGTCCAGAGAGTACTAATTAAAATTGCTTCATAAGGGATATTTACCATAATCATATCTCAAATTTTTGTACTTGATAGATAATAAATAAGACACCAGAAAAAAGCATATAAATAATCATAGCTTGCAATGGTTGGAGTCTCTCACCTCAAAGTTACCCTTTCTGCTCTGCAAAATTGAAGAAAATTATAGTCAAGTCAATATTGAACTACAAAAGAAAGATTTTAGATGATTTAAAAATTTCCAAAAACCAAAAACAGATATTTCTGCTATTTATATTGTCATTGTCAATTATAGGTTTGTTGATTAATGTTTTAAAAACCGAACCAAACATTAAATCTGCAAGACTTTTAGGTCATGGTTCAACTGTTTTAAATCACTCTAATTGAGATAAAACTAATTGGGATAAAACTGTGGTTGAATACTTCAATTACCGATTGTAGACAGTTGAACTATCCAATTCAATTTTTAAAACATTGATGACTATAGAGAATTATGTTTCTTTAATTGATTTATTTTAACATATATATTTCTAAGTCCTTCACAATGCAAAGTATGTGAGACATAAAAATTTTATCAGAAGCATTTATGATCTAAAATTCAAGAAAATATTAAGAACTCACATTCAAACAAATCTGAGGAAATCTTCCACCCATATATATAACTGCCATTGCCCAACCAAGGTAAATCCCAATGCTAGAGTGTTCTTCTACACCATGAACTGGCAAAGGATGGCCACTAACCTGAAATTTAAGAAATAATAATCACATGATGGTAAAAATTGAAACTTCACTCATCCATAAAATCTGCTGATGTGGAATCAGCTAGGTGAATTTATAACATAGAGGTCGTTTATGAAATGACAAAATAGAGGGTAATTAAAAAAAAAACAAATCATTGGATTAAAGTTAAAATTACAGGTCTTGTGCAACTTAGATAATTCCACATCAACATGTTTTATGAGTTCTCCGTGCGAGTGAAAATAGGGGAACTGAAATTCAATTAAGTCTAAAAAAGTAAAAATTAGCCCGAATGGCCAACATGTCCCAATTTTTTTATGGGTTGTGCGAGGAGCGTCAATCTACCCTACAAAAAAAGCCAGGTAAACTGGTCAACCTGACGGCTGAACCCATTTTGATATATCAAATAATGAACTTTCTTCTTCCCTATATTTTCTAAAAAGCTCCCAATTTTTGTCTAGATTGGTTAATCCGAATGTGTTTTTTTGTTAAAATACACATTCGAATAAGCCAATCCAAACGTGTATTTAAGAGTATAAGACGGAGAAGAAGCTCATATCAAATATGGACTGAGTTGATCTTTCTTTCAAGTGTGTAACAAAATTGTGACTTTTGTATTGCATTACCTGAAGAAGCTTTCTCCCAACATAAATCACAAACTCTTGTCTTGGATTTGAGACCACAGAATGAATTCTTGTATCTGGTGAATGAAGCAGATTGATGGCAGCCAGAAAAGTTAATGTTGACACCTGAAAAAGCTAGAGGTGATTAGATTTCAATGCTAGCATTGTCATAGTTATACAAGACTAGTGTAGCAAATAGAAAAGTTTACCAAACACAATGTACTCTTGATCTTTAAAGAAGGTGCTGATTTTGTCAAGACAGATGAAACAAGCAAAGGTTCTTCTATAGGATCCAAAATATGAGAAGAAGATGTCAATCTTTTGGGTAAGATAAATTCTGATTTGGGAGTATAACTCTTTGAGAGATATCTTGCTGACCTGATGCATTCAAAAGAAAAGAGTTCTTCAGTGCTTTGCATTCAAAAGAAAAGAGTTCTTCAGTGCTTTGCATTCAAAAGAAAAGTGTTTATGTATAAGCTACTTCTATAACAAAATATAAAATAAAAGTTGAATTGTTTTTATATAAGCTATAAGTTGTTTTTATAAACTATATGTCATAAGATATTTCTATAAGCTCTCTTAAATAGTTTATTGTGGCATTGGAAGATATTTATGACAACAACAACCAAACCTTATCCCATTAAGTAGGGTCAGCAACATGAACCAAACGACGCCATAACATTATATCATATAGCTCAACACAAACGTAGTTGATCTATGTCATAAAAATTCAATTAAGTTTCACATTGGTTGTCGACAGTCTAACACAATCCTCTCCTTTAGCAAAACTAGCATAGGCAGGATTTTACCTATATAGAGGGAGTCAGAAATATTTTTAACATACCAAGATATTGATTTGAGGCCAACAGAAAAGCTAAAGTATAACAGGACATTTGACATAAACTTCAATGAAAAAGATTAATTACTGGTAGTATGATTGTGTTTCAACATGACTTTTTGGAGCAAGATTAATCGGGGAACTCAAACCAATGTTTGTTCTCTGATCACCATCATTGCCATTTTCAACAACACCATTGCTTTCTCCTTCATCTATTGTTGTGTCAATCTAACAATGATCAAAATGTTAGAACACAACATGAATATGAACCAATACATTAAGCAATTAGAGCATAATAACAGTAGTCGAAAATTTCGCATGAAGTATTGAACTTTCTTACCTTGAACTGTTTCTTGCACTTATGTTGAGGATTTATGTGTCCATAGTAAATGGCTTGTAAACAAAGTACAAATGTTGTAAAAGTATACAACTGCACATTAACAAAGAAGGTCTCAGAAGACATATGAAATTAGATTGCAGAAGTTAGATGAAATTATTTACAAGGTCTCAAAAGAACATCTCAATCTTCAGCTAGAGTCTTACCTCTGCAGTATATAGTTGAGTTGGTAGCTGCATAAACAAGAAATTAAGTCATCCAACTTAGTATATGCCCTTATAATTAACTCAAGTATCATTATACTCTCAAAATAGACATTTGAATAGTCAATCATGAACTGTGAAGAACAGTGGTTTGTTCAAATTTCAATATGCTATATTGCTATAACACTGCTATTCGACAACACTTTTTACAAAATAGTGTATCCAAAATAGAACAGTAGTGATTTTTTCAAATTCCGGTATGCTATAGATTAGTCTTACAAAACATAGCTACTTTCAAGATACACTAATAAAAAAACTTACAGTTGCAGGTTCCAATAAGCATCCAAAGAGGTTGAACAGATCCCTGCAAAATAAAATAAATTGAATCAAATGTTGAATGTATGTGGATGGAACAACACTGAGACGCAGAAACTTTTAATAATTTAAGAAAATAGAAGTAATAGAATATAATCACATACGATAGTGTCATGACGCTGAAAATACATTCAATTTGAAGTGTCAGTTTTCATATAACATGACTTCTTTATTCATATATTTCCAAAACAAAATGGAGAAACCTTACAAACTTTGGTGTGAAATCACTATAAGTTTGACAAAATCACAGTAACATTATGATTTTGTTGAAACTACAAAATATAGCTTTCGCCAAAATCACTATGGCACACAATGATTCTACCAAACTCACCCCAAATCCAAACACCAATGAAAAAGTTGGTTGAAACAACATAACACACTAAAAGATAAACAAGATTAAAAATTATAAACCATAACAAGGATTAAAATTGATTTACATTACAATAATTTAAAACAAGAACTTAATTTAATTACCCTATCATCCATGTGAGCAAGAATGCAACCGAGAGACCATGAGCAGATTTTTCTCTGTAGTTTGTGATTAACTGAGGAATCTCAGCAACCATCCAAACAATGACACTAATTACACCTAATGTGATTGAAGTTGTCATTGCTATATTGCTGCTCATAACCATTTCAACAAACTGCATTGTGTCAAAGAAAATTGAATCTACAAAAATTATCAAGAATCAATTATTAGTGAATAAAATCAGTTGCAGAATCTCTGATGAAAATGATATAAAGTATAGTAAAAAATGATGTGTGCTTCTCAAATCATGCCATAAGAAGACAAAGGTGACAAAACAAATAAATAAATTAGTATATCCTAATGTCAATAATATGCTGAAAAGTAACAACATAAGAATAAAGGAATATTGAGTATGCTCATCAACATGTCTTTTTAAAAGTTTTTCATATAAAAATAAGTTTATGTTTGTTGTCTACTACTACACAATTAATGTTTGTATCAAAATTCTTACTGACACCATATAAATCCATGGAATGTAGTGAAGTAAATTTGGACCTATTGAACTTTTTCAATCCAATCCATGGAGGAAAAAATAATGTTGGATATTAAAAAAAAAATAACTTTTTTCATAAATGCATTTCCCATCAATTTTGTTTTTAACTAAACAAAAAAAAAAAAAGAAATCTTTAACGATTTCATACTCCACTCAATCAATTTAAATAACCTAATTCTTCTAAAGTGAAATGTGTTATGAAAAAAGTGTAAATTAGACTACATGGAAAAAACCATATAATGATAATAATAAAAAAAATGAAAAAAGTATAGTAGTGGTTAGTGAAATGCATGGAAAAAAAAAAAGTTTAGAAAAATATAAAAAAAAAAAAAAATGAGTAAAATTTGGAGGTGAAGAATGAAAAGTGAAGAGAAAAAGAAAGAAAGTGACCTGAAAAACAACACAGTGGAATATGACTGCTTCTTCTTTCTTCAATTTCTCTTCACATGAAAAATATGAATGTTATATATAATCACTTCGGAATCGAATCAAATCAAATATAAACAACATTGTAACAAAGTGGGAGTTACTATT
The DNA here is from genome assembly GCF_000331145.2 of Cicer arietinum. NCBI lineage: Eukaryota > Viridiplantae > Streptophyta > Magnoliopsida > Fabales > Fabaceae > Cicer > Cicer arietinum. Next base: position 5,449,181 of record NC_021161.2, read on the forward strand.
TATCGACTTGTGGAAATAATATAAAATTAGTTTTGACATCCATATACATTTTTTTTTTATCATAACATATTCCTTTTACTCATATTATATATTTATATATACTATTAGTATACTAGCTTTAAAAGCATCTTTTTTTTTAATTATTATAAAAATTGATTGGATAATTAATATGTTTATTTTATGTCTTAATGTTTTTAAAAGAATTTTTGTATTTAAATATATTAAATTTGACTTTTCATATTTAAGACAAATTAATAGTATTAATTAATAAATGATATGTTTGGAAAAATAATATATACATTTATGACTTAACTTATTAAGCAGTGCTTAAGCAAAAAAAAAAAAAATTGTGCTTGTAATTAACTATAGGTAGGAGTGAAATGGGTCGGTTTGGTTATTTGCAAAATATTAGTTTAAATCAATAAAATTTGAATGGATTGATTTGATTCGGTTTTACTTGTTTTTTATGAGTGAATTCGAATCAAACTAAACTGATAATATACATGTTGGTTCGGTTCAGGTGATTGTATTTCAAAAAAATAAAACTATAAAATTTCAATTTTTTGGTGGAATAAAAAAAAAAAATATACAAGTGCAAGTGTCACTTTAATTTTCCATCTGAAATAGAATTTGAAATAACTACAAACTCATAATTTAATAATTTAAAAGACCAAAAACAAAATATGCAGTAGTATTACATAATTTGATTCACTAAAACAGACTTTAGAATAACATAGTACAATAACAGATCAAGTAAAAATACAAAATAGACACTAGTAATGTCAAATTAAACCAGTATTTAGTTGTTTATATTCTAAATGAGAATTTAAATTACAATGCAAAATAGGTGCGATAGCAACTTGAATAATACAAATCCTGAAATAAACAAGTAGTTAGAAATTATAAAATGAAATTTATTTCCAACATAAGTAGATCAAAATAAATATACTCTTATGATATTCTTCATTCATGTCATACCATCGGTATTAACTCCAACACTAGTAATACTTAATTCAACAATTTCTAAAAATTAAAACACACAATCCACAATATCTTTGCTCTTATCGTTGTCATACATTTTAGTAAAACAAAATTCAATGCATTCATACTTATAACAGGGATATAGAAAAACAGCCACAAACAAAAGATAGTTTATAACATTACTATCCCAATACTTGTTAAACTTCACTTGGATATTTATTGTCATCGTCATCAGTTTTTCATCCTCACTATTAGTCAATTTCTTTAATGACCTTTGAATGTCACACAATTTTTTGAAGAATGTATTAGATGTGACATGCAATGAATCAAAAAAAGAAAGTATTGCATCACAAAAGATCTTTAAAAAGTTCACAAACACATGTGCATGTTCCCAATTGAAATGATTAGGAGCATCTACTTCACTAGCAAGAAACACAACAAATGAATTATTTTGATATTGAATTCAATTAAATGTCTTTTCATATTTTACAATAATTTCTAACATCAAATAGGTAGAGTTCTAATGTGTTCGAACATCAAGAGCTATCGTTGTCTTATTTTCTATATTAAATTCTTCTGCACATTTTTTAAAACTAGCAAGCATAGTCGGAGATGTCTTAACAAACTTACAACTCTTATACTTTTAATAGATGAGTCGATGGTAGTTAAATCATCACTAATAATCAAATTCAAAATAAGAACGCAACATGTCATGTGTATGAACTCTCCCTTTAACAAACTACGGACATTTCAATCATTCACCCTCTAACTAAATACGTCGATGAGTGTAAAGATATAAACCTAGAATTTGAAATATGACTTAACTTAATGGACCTGATTGTTGTGTAAACATTTTTTTGTCTTATTGACCTAAATTTTTATGTAAAATATATATATATATATATATATATATATATATATATAATGTAAATAGTATTGTTTGGTTCAATTTCTATTGGTTTTTATAACTAAAATTCAATACTCGAATTAATAATCTTTGATTTATATTAGTTTGATTTATTTTTGAATAAATTTAATTTGAATGTTGAGATCGATTGAATTTATAATTACATATAGTAATTATAAAACCTAATTTCCATATCAATAATGTAATCAAATTAACCTAACAAAAACCGTACAATGCCAAAAAGTAAAAGACAACACCTAATTAATCTGCACTGCCAAAAAAAGTAAAAGACAGCACCTAATTAATCTGTTCTTAACGGATTTTAAAACGTACAATAACGCTTGATTCTTTTTTCTTTTTTTGACGTTATTAAAGCTTGATTCTTAGACTATTAGGTAAAATTTAGAACAAAATTATTCTCCTAATTATGAGATAATTATACTACTTAAGTGTCTTAATAAATGCGAAAGTACATTCATATATAAAATATAGACACATTAAACTAATTAATTAGGCTCAACTAATTTAAAACTTTCAGTAAAGAACCCATTCCAATGGGTAGTTTTGGATACCCCAATTTTTTATTTATTTTTTGAATAAATAAGTAAAGTTTATACTACTTAGTTACCCCTAATAATATATATTTAGCTTAGTAATAAAATAAAATAAAATTCAAAAAATTATCATTTGATGTTATTTTTATACTTTTAATCTCTACTTTAATGATAAATTAGCAATAAAAATTATCAAAACAAAACTCATAAACAAAATTAATAATGAATTAATTTGTTGTAAATAATTTAATTGTTTATATTGAAAAAAAACATTATTAATTATTATAGATTCAAGCATTGATTAATTTGACCCCTTAAAGTTTCATTGTGTGTTGCTTTCTGAATAACTATTGTCGATTTTATATACATTTTATATATATATATATATATATATATATATATATTAATATAAATTATTATGATTTTTGTGCTTAATTGTTCAATTTGATATATTAATTTAACTGAAATATAATTTTAGTCTCTTATTTTATCGAATTCATAATTTCAATCTTTTTTTTTTTTATCTTTTTTTTTTTAAATTATTGATATTTTATATTTTTCTTAATTTGAATTTTAATTTGTTTGAGATCCTAAATTTGAATTCAAGACGTCTATTTATAAAAATAATACAGCAAATAACTCATTTATTTATTTATTTAAATTCACCTTTATTTTATTTGTAAAGTTAGCATTTCTTAGAAATATACAACATGTGTGGTCCAATAGAGATTGTCCTCTTACTTTCACATTTTTTCAAGTATTTTTTTTTTTTTTACTAACAAATGATTATTGAAGAGTTGTTACGTTGTCTATTGTTTCTTTTTCCTTTTTGGGTATAACTTTTGAAATTGGAAAGAGGATCACTTAATCGTTTATAGCCATATTTATCCGGTAAATACTCGGTCTTCTGTTTTTCTTATTTGCCTCTAAATACACTCTTAAAAGTTATGTCATGTTAAACATATATTGTTTTCATCTATTGTCCAAATAATTGTGGGTAATTTATTTACTATAATAAAAATCATCAAAAAAGAATCAACACTACTCTTCAAAAATAATAGTTTGTGACTATTTTTATAAATAAAATAATAATATAATTAATATCAATTCAACATAAAATATATATTTATTTTTATTAAACTAATAGGATTTAGTCATCTCACTTACGAAAATAAAAACATAGATGTTAGCAGACGACTTTTGTGATCGTTGAAGTTTTAAATATTTTTTTAAATTAATACATATTAAAATTTTCATTGTGATATAACACCAATAAAAAATTGAAACATATACTCCACTATTTAGGTTAAATATTCAAAGTAATTTTTATCCAAAAGGTAATTTAACTTCATTTTTTTTTTACTAAAACTTAGTTTCACTTTCAATTTTTTTAATAACCCTAAAAAAATGCGATTTTGTTTTTAAAATTTTCAAGTGGTGCACTTTTTGGCTAAATTGCTATACAATTCATCATGCAAAATTTGTAACATGTTTCGTGGAGATACCAAAATGTGTATTTTTCTAAAAAGATCTAAATATTGCTTTACCAAAATTTATCTTATTATTCTGGAGATACCAAAATATTGTTTACACCGTATATATATATATATATAAGGTGTGATTTAACTTTTAATTAATCAACAATGTGACAAACCAAGGTTCGGAGCCCGGCAGATAAATATATTCAAATTTATTATCTTATAGATAATTTTTTGACTCAAGAAAACATATTAAAAAAATAATATAGAGGATCGAAAACAACTAATTTCTTAATTTTCAGAAATTGCTGTTTTATATAGTTTCTTTTGGGCCTTTTTCCCTTGTTTTGGGTTTGCATAGCTTCTATTTTGGGTTTAGACATGATTTGATGAGCCACCTTATTCTTAAAAGTCAATTTTGTAGAATTAAATTAATGATCAATCTAAATTATAAGATGATATTGAGTTTATTCAAAATTAATTGGGATATTCGATATCTAGTAAAAATGAAAATATGAATATGAGTTTTGGATAAATATCCGTAAAATTGAGCATAAATATAGGTATAGAAATATTAACACCTACCAGTCCACACTCTCTATAAATATATATATAACTTTTTTTTCATCGTAATATGTATTTGTTTTTTTATATTTTGGATGTTTTGTGTTAAATATGTATTTGTTTTTTATATTATTTTTTCATCGTAATATGTATTTGTTTTTTATATTATTTTTTTAATTTTTTTTATTAAATAAATGATTTTCACATAATTTTTTTTTCTTTGTATTTTTTTTGTTATTTCGTCGGTTAAGTGTGACATTTGATTTTTCTGTCTCATTGCGGTATTCATTTTATTTAAATGATAGATTAATTTGATCTAATATAGACATATTGAATGAATGACTTCACCTGTCTCAATATTACTATCAAGAGACATAGATATTGTGATCACCTTAGTCTTTAGTTTTGTCAAATTAATAGCCATTTATTAATTTTATACTATTAATTTGAATATTGTAAGTTTATCTGCAGATTTATTTTTTTTCTTTCAATTTTTGACAAATCTATATTGTGTTGTTTTATATTTATGTATTTTATTAATTTAAATTAAAGAAAATTATTTTTATTAAAAAAAATTGACAGATAATATTCGAGATTTTGTAGAAGCTAGTTGGCCTAAAATTGATTTTGATAAAATGGTGGGTACGGTTCTGAGAAAGGGGTGAGAGTGAAATTAGTAGAACCATTGGTTAATATGTAAAGCATATGCCATGTCAATGGTTCAAAGTTTGGATTTGTGAAAACCACATGAGAGAGATATCTATATATCATCATAACTTTATCTCAACTTTAATGTCCCCTCAAATATAAAAAAGAAGAATAAATTAATGACAAGAAAGGAGAACCAATCCATACCCAAAGCTAAAATAACACAACAAAAACCACATGTACAATATAAACTTTATTTATTCATTCTTTTTCAAGCCATTGGAATAAATCTATGTAATTAATTATATTACACGATTAACGTTTTTTACTATTTGAGTTAAATTAATGATTGAAATTGATTAAAATTAGTTACATAAATGTATAATTTTAATTTTTTTAATTTTAAATTAATAATCGAGATTATTTATCGCATGTAATTGTATAATTATTTAAAGAAAAGAGTTGAGTTTTTAAAAGAGTTAGAGGAAAATTTTCTATAAAAAAATCTTTTTTTTTAAATTGTTGTTGTTAAGCTTCAAATAAATTACAAAGTAGGGTTGAACCAGAAAAATAATAATTAGACATTAGGGTAATTGAATTAGTGTAAAAATAAATTTATCATATAAAACATACTTATAATTTTGATAATAATTTATAATAAATATTATTAAAATACGTCAACATTTATGTCAACTGTGTGAAATTTATTCAACCTTATAGCCAACAAGGCGTATATAAATATCCAATTGAATTACACTACAACAAATCAATTTATCTTTAATGGAATAAATTATTTAAGAGTGTCCACACAAACAAAAATACTTTCAATGATATCAAATAATTCCAAACATAAATCATAAATTTATCTATTTTGTTGAATCCCATTATATAAGCTGCTTTAACCAAATAGATTCCACTAATATCTTTGATTCCACAACTAAGAGTCTTCTAATTGCATTTTTTTTCATTCACAAAATTCAATAAAAAATTCAAATTTTATTTCACTCCGACCAACACAATCTTGGTCTATTTTAACCAATATATTCCATGATTCCAAAATTTTCATGTTACCGTAGTTTCAAAATATTCCTATGTTCTTTTTTTGATTAATTAATGATACACTCATATTCATATATGATGAAATAACACATAGTTGTGGCTATCTATTACAATAGGTGCAGCATCTGATTGGAGATTAAAAAAAAAAAAAAATAATTTAATTTAACTTTTAGAAGAAAGGGTTGGAAGTACAATGTTCCTTCAGATATTATAAAAGCATTCTTAGAGTTTCCAACAAAAACAAGTTAACAATATCAAATCAAATGTATAACATGTTAGGGTGGCGACCTTGGAAAACAACATTTCCTAATGCTTTGTCTGTAAGTTCCAACTTCATGTTTCAATATATTACTATACACTTTGTAGCTTAAACTTTGTAGCAAATGAGTTAAAAATAAATTTTACTTTTTTGTTTCTAATTTTTGTCCTTATAATTTAACTTTGTATTCTCCTTCAATTTATATTTTGTATATGGCTGTAGATTGTGGAACTTAAGGTGCATATGGATTGCCAAGGGTGTGAAGAAAGAATAAGAAGGGTTATCTCCAAATTAAATGGCAAGAACCGTCCACATTGTCCTCTTATTATTTTTCTTAAAAGAAAAAAAAAATTGTTTAATATTGTATAAAAAGCTTAAAAGACATCTAATTTTATTATTGTATATTTAAAGAGTTTTATTTTAAATTTTATTTTGGACTCTTAATTTATTGGACTAGTAGACCAATTAATTAATATATAATTTAGTTGTTAAAAGTGACAACTTTTAGTGTCTTGTTTTCTGAAAGTGTCGATGTATTCAAATTGGTCCCAAATCAATGTTTCAACTTTTTAAAGAATAATAATTCTAACATTTGAGGCCAACAAAAAATTCATCTTTCGACATCAAGTAGACATCATGTGACACTTGTTTAGGTATCCATCCATGTAGGAAATCTAAAGACACCAATGAGTGTTAAGACATATAGTATATAGTTTGTCAGCTACTTTATTACATATTATCAGCAACACTATTTAACTAAACGACTAATTAGTTAAATAATTGAGTTGTGAATATGAAGGGAAAAAAAAACCTCTTAGAAAAGAATTTTGTCGTTTATATTATTCAACTTGACGTAAAGGATTAATATGCTTCATGGAATGCCTAATCTACATTAAAAAAATTGTATATTCTGTAAAAAAAAAATTGTGTATAAATTAATTAGCACATTTGAAGACTAATTTATATACCTTACACTTTATGTAATCAAATTAATTGGAACCAAAATGTATTAATTCTTAAACAATTGATTTTTGCAATTTTTATTTTTTTTATGCTTTGTTCCAAAGTAGAAAAACCTCTCACCTTATGTTTATTTTTGTGAGGGTCACTCTAGAGTTGACCTAGGGCTTTGATGTTCAATTTCCGACTATATCAAAAAATATTGAGATACACTAGATTTTGATTGTGGCATGAAAATATTGATAGGCTGAATTAATGCAGGTGTTGATAGCTTGGAGATAGATATGGAAAATCAAAAGGTAACAGTTATAGGGTATGTAGACAAAAGCAAGGTATTGAGGATTGTGAGAAGAACAGGAAGAAAAGCTGAGTATTGGCCATATCCTTATGATAGTGAATATTATCCATATGCTTCCCGATATTTGGACGAATCTACTTTTAAATCTTCATATAATTACTATAGACATGGTTTTAATGAGAATGTTCATGGCTATTTTCCTGATCAAGCATATTCAACTGTCCCTGATGAAACAGTCTTTCTGTTTAGTGATGACAATGTTCATGCACCTTGCACCATCATGTAGTAAATGATTAATTATGTTTTTGATTTTCTAGCATTTACATCCTACACTTGTAATGTATATTCAATGAATTATATCTTGTTCTGAAACTATATATATTGTCTCCTGTGAACCTGAAATTTTGAGTGCCCTATATATATATAAAAGTTTTGATCTTTTGGTATTTTTCTTTTTTTACAATATCATTAATAAGATTTTTAATGTTTCTTGTAGCATAATTTACAAATAAGATTTTAACAACATCATTTTGAACAAATTTCTCTTACAAAATGCAATAATAACAGAGATATGTGATATTATTCTATTCTATAAGTTGTGGAAGCATTTTGACAAATAATTAAATATCTTAAAAGAAAAACTCAATATCATTAAATATGATTTTTCATTCATTTACATATGGAAGAGGAGAGTGATTAAAAGTGTTGTATCAACCAGTACTGCCAGATAAGTCGCCGGAAAGTGCACTTCCATATGAAACTGATCCAGTTTGTGAAGTGCTGCCGGCTCGAGCTTTCTGGTACTGTCGTATCCGGAAAGCGTCTCGAGGAAGTGGTTGGCTTTGGACAGTTGTAGTATCATCATCCTCTTGCCCTAAACATTATAATAACAAATATCACTCGGAGTAAAATCGACTTTTGATGTCAAAACACAGAAGAAAGCTAAAATATTGGTATTTTGCTGGCACTTTGGATTAAAAGTGTGTCCAATGTCTTACACTGACAGTGTGATTACATTCAATCCCTTCGATTTTCTTAAACTATTACAATGTCTATATGTGAGTGTTAGTATTGTGTCTGGTGTGCATGCTTCATAGGCATAAAGTTTAATCAAAATGGATTATGCACTTACTGTCTAATTCTTTCCTTTTTCCATATTGCTGTCTATTGGTTGGTTTATGAGATAAGCCGGTTTGAACAGGGTGAGAGTGAGACTTGCTTGAACCAGAAAGTTCACTTGTAGCAGGAGCAGCAGCACCTACTGGCAATTGTGATGGAATCCCAGTCTTCCCACCTATTGGAAGGTCGCTCTGCAAACAAATCGATAGCACGATATCCACATTTGGTGTTGGTCCTGCAAATTTCAAAACACAGTTTGTCGCAGCATTTAGATACAAATAATCAGCAAGGAACAATATCACTCCTAGTAACTCAGGAAAACATGATAAGTCTAACATAACTATTTTAAATAACTGCGCACTGTGCTTTCAACATTCTTTCTACTAGCGTGCAAAACAGGCACTAACCTGCCTGTCTTTCCCTTTTTTTATTGCGCTAAAGTGGGTACTATTATTTTTGTATTTGTTTGTATAATTATGGTTTTTATTTTGTGGGATTGTAATACACTCCTTTGCAGAATAAAATAGTTTAACACCAGAAAAAGGATATTGCTTTTATATATACCTATAGATTATAACACTTTATTGAAGATCCACATGTCTTCTAAACCCAAAAAATGTAAACAAGACTCATCCAAACTTATTCATCCATCACAATTCTACATGTAAATTGATACTTAGAGCAAGAAAATTTCAGACTCAGGTTTTGTGAGTCCTTGTGGTTGCACGCAATCACACAATCTCAGTCGTCCGATCAAGATTGGACGGCTCAGATTTCGAAGTTAGATTTTTAGAAGAAAAAAAACAAAATCTATCTTTCAATATGAGTCAAACTGCACTCCAACCAAATCTGAAAATTTCAGGAGTGACTTGCAGTAGATAGCAATAAGTGGATTAATAAATTAAGATAGACAACCAAAAGCCTCGCAGAAATTCCAGAAATATTGTGCACTGTTTAAAATTGGCAATAACAACACTGGATGAGGGCATTAATTAGACAGCAACATCAGAATTGAAAAAGGAAAATAAATGTAAGCACCTCATTGAAATCCATGTTTCTAAATTGCATATAAAATAGCGGGAAAAAACACTGGATGATTGACATGGGATCATATTTAACAGAAATATTGAAAATTACCCTCAACTGCAGGTAGGTTTGCTAAAAATGCTACCAAAGCAGGTGGTGTAGCTTTAAGAATTTCATCAAATGCATTTGTTCCAGCACCTGTTCCTGGCAATTCAATCAGACAGTTGCACGTAAGAAAGTTAACAAGCTATCGTTTTTACATTGTTCGGTTAGAAAAATGAAATCATAACTCACATTAAACAAAACAATAATAACTCCAACCCTAAACCTTCCTATTCAAAAAACAAAACCATGAAGGTGTGAGAGAAATTAAAAGAGGAATTGAGAGTTTCAGATTTGATTTTCATTCCGAAGGATTTTTGAGTTCACAACAGTATTTATACATGAAAATGAAATCAAGCTACATGCCATACATTGCCGTTAAATTGAATTTAGTCCAAACATAAAAGTTCAAACCATAGTGTCAGAATATAAGAAAGTATTTCAAAATATCTTAATATTTTGTTAGAGTATGGTAGTTTATTTCATAAGACTAGTTTCTAATATTAGAGTGAGTATCTTGGGATAAAAAAAAATAAGACACTGATATTAGAAACTAAGTCTTACACGATAAACTACGATATTCTTTTTCGTCGTAACCATCTGATTTCCAGGGGAATGGGGCCCTGATAATCCCGAGTTCAGTCGGGAGGTAAGTAAAATCTGATCAATAATTGTTTCAGCCAAGATTCAAATCCGAGTTCCCCCAAACGATTCATTCTTAGCTAGAGCTCATTAATTCCTTGAGCTCAATCACTTTATTCGAAGACTGAATAGTCATGAGTAGTAACACAAGAAAAAAGAACTAATCACCAAAAAATATTCAAATTTCAAACAGGATGTGTTACATACCAGGATTATGCTTTGGATCATATACCACCATCTTTGAAGTATCAGGATAGACAACCTTAGATGAAATAGTTGAAATGCTTGCAATAGATCCCTTATCTGCACTAATTGTGTATCATTAACCACAGAATAAGAAATATTGAGAAACCAAGTGCAAGAATGAATAAAATACCTATAAAAGTTGTTCCATTAAGCACAAGAGACTTCTCCACTTTCTTATTGATATTTTTGGCAAGCCACTAAAGAGGTAGAAATGAAAATGAATTACTATATAACACAAATATAAACAGTGAATAATTTAAATAGTCGTTGCGTCTAGTTTTTCGATAAACTAACGACTGGTACCTCTTGCCGGGATAAATGATCAAGATCGTTAGAAGAGCACGGCCATAGATCCATGAAACTATAACGTGATACAACATCTTGCAGAGAACTCTCTAATGCTGCAGTTGCATCTTCACCAGTTCCAGAAAGTGCTTCTTTCCTTCGTTGCTCAACCTACATATGATGCAAGGATAAATTATCAAAACAGGTTACCGCCATGTACTAATAATATCATAATTGTACCCTAGAGTAACTTAGGTTATCTTAGATATCTTAATTTTTTCCGTTCAAGGATTTTCTTTCAAATGTTCCGCAATTACGAAAAAGTAAAAATTTGACAAGCCTTACTAAGAGCCTGCTGCAAAAGAAAGAACTTGATATAGCAAGGTAAATGTTGTATTGAAATAAATATGAAGGTGCTACCTTCAACATGCTAGCAAGATCTCCATAAGTTTGCTCAAATTGAGTGAACCTTTTCCAGACCTATAAGTGAGATTAGTTACAACCACTAAGGGACCAGGAATTTCTTTTAAAGGAACAAGGAAATAAGTGTCAAGGCCAACCTCAACCGATTCCTCTGGAGGAAGTGAACTCAATGCCCTCTCGAATAAAGCACGTATATTTTGGTCATCATTCAAACGTGTCAAGAAATCAGCATATCTGAAACATCGTGAAAATATTCTTAGTATTCAATCACTATTTTTCGGTAGGAAAATAATTATTGGTAAGAGAAACGAAAAAAGTGCAACTAGTGAGAGGATAATCTATCCTCCAAAACATAAAGTTAAAAACAACTAGCAGAAGGATCTGAAGTATCAAATTTAGTAGAAAAAGTAACTGATACTAGTGGATGTATGTCAACAAGATCCATTACAATATAGTGCAGACATCAAAAAGAAAATTACAAAAGTAGGTTTAGTATGTCAAGTTGTCGATTATGTTGATCTCAACATGGTGAGTAACAAATTTTTGTTGTGAACAGTTTGGCGTGAAAATGTGAGACTAATCACTTGAACCTGTTCGTCACTGTTAGCCTATCAAGTGGTTTAAGTAGATAATATTGTCAAGTTTACCTAATTATAGGTTCAAATAATGTTTTTTCTTGGGTTTCAGTTTATGCCCCCCCTTGCTCCTTGCCATGTATTACTTTTCTGGTTATTAATAAATTTAGTGGCTTGCAGCAAATGATGGCGGTAGCTGAGGTGCCAGCATAGGTGGAGCTTGGGACGTCAGTTATCATATTGATGCTTTGGCATACCAGTTTTGGTTTTAAAAAGTGGTAGATAATGTTGTCATCACAAACAATGTCCAGCAGATATCCAAAATCTTCAGTGACATATCATATCACTTCAAGATCAAAGATTTAGACAAAAGTACATTTTAGGGATTGCAGTTGCAGAAACAATGCTCCAATATTGGCATAATACATTAGAAAGCACTGCAGAACACGATTAATTAGAGTTGAGAGAAAGTAGAACTCACTCAAGAATATAAACAGGCTCATGCATAAAGCGTTTTAATCCTGCTTCAAAAACATTATGAGCCATCTGCATGGATAATCCAAATTATTTTCTAGAAGTTAAAATTATGTATGTAAGACTCCAAGCATAAAAATTATTTTGTTAAATTCCATGAAGGATAGAGCAGGCAAGAAACAGAATTGTTGGCAATGTTTCCTTATTTTAATTTATTCTGAGACACAAATGCAAATACACACATAAACATGCATAAACAAAGGAAATAGTAAGACCTTAGGATCCTTGTCGAGACAGAAGGCCACCGTAGCGTAAGCCACATAAACTTGATATGTACAAGTTGGGGATTTGCGAGCATCCAGAAAGTACTTCCTAGCAGCTTCAACACCTTCAGTTCTTCTTAGAAAACGAATGAACTGTAGCATGAAACATATGTCATATCTTTTGCATGGAAATCTATCAACAATTATCACAATAAACTGCATCAATTACTTAACATTCTCAATGTAGAAAAGTTATAGCAGAGAAAAAAAATGTGTTTTACGCACATTCAACTTCCATTAATCAACTTTAATGAGGATAGAAGGCATGTGTGTGGAATCGACCGATAGATAAAACATATGGACAACAATAAATTTTCAGACAATTTACTGATTTTCAAAACATTCAAAAAAACTGATCATGCCATGCAGCAGTACCTTAAGACTTACTCCATTGGAATTAAATATAAGCAAAAACGATATTTGAAAATTTGATGTATTTAGTCTAAATTTTATATCAGATACTTTTCAAATACCAATTTTTCTTATAGTTCACTCTGAAGGGAGTATTTACTGATTTTCAAAGTATCCAACACTACTATTGAGCATATTAAACAAACAATTTCACATACTTGAATATGTGCAAGTGCAGTTGCATTATCACCATCTCCCAAAAGGTTTTCATATATTTTCTTTGCAGCCTGAAATAAAACACAGAAACAGAAATCCTTAAAGATTAAAAATAACCAGTAAAGACAAGAAAGTTGAAGCATAAAACTTCATAAGCGGCCAGAAAAGATTAAGGAAAAGTTTCTCTAAATTGAGTAAGTGAATATACTTGAGTTGAAGCATGTATGTTATTTTTTATTTGATTAGTAATTGATTTTCTCTATTATATTTTGTAAAAACATATATTATTTATGAGATATATATATATATATATATATATGATGTTATTTTATCATCGCTTTATTACTCCTACTATATTACTCTAATACCAAATTGAGAAGAGACTAGAAAAGATTTAAGAGAGGTTTCTGTGAATTACTTGAGTGGGAGTACTCAGCATCAATTATACTCCCTTCATCCCAAAATATAAGCAAAAATGAGTAAAAAAAGTTGATGTATGTCGTCCAGAATCCAATTTTTACTTATGTCTTGCGACGGATAGAGTATATAAAATAGAATAAATAAATGAATAAATTTTACATTTACAAGAACAATAGTAAAAATTAAACAATTTCTTATGACTAATTTTTTCAATAATACAATGAAAAACCAATAACTCCCAAAAAAAATTAATCACTATCATTTCCATCACATATATCCGATCAGTAATACCTGAATTGCTCCACGGGATTCCTCTAGCTCTGCATAAGCATACCGTAGCATTTCCGAATCTGTCCACAAATGAAATGACAGAGCAAGGAAATGAAAGTTAAAAAATGTAAGGTCAAGTAAGACACATTAACGTAAAATTAAGAACTACACCACACTCAACAAAAGGATAACAATAGAGCCTTAACTGATATTAAGTATTTACCAAAGATTAAAGGTTTTCACAATCAAAGGAAATATCTATCAGAAACAGTGCTTCGATGGAGTAATCACATAGAGACTCAAGAAAATGTTGTGAAAAAAATTATATCTGAAAATTAAGCAGAATTAACAATAGAAAAAGTGCCACAGACCAGGAAGAGCCTTCAGAGACCTTTGAAATACTTTGATTGCAGCATCTATCGAACCACCTTTAGCATGCCATGTAGCATAGTCATACCATATATCAGGATAATGGTACATATACATCAGACACTGAATACCAGTGAATCACAGTAAGAAATTCCATAAATAATAATAAATAAATACCAACAAAGTAAAGCACATGGATGATGGTGTTCCTATCCCCACTTCTTTTACAAGTATTTTAATCAGGAAAAACAAATCCCAAAGACCATCACAGATTCACAGCATAGAGAGATGATGAATATATCAATCGCAAGTAAATATGGAAGAGTGGCAAATCATATAACTGTACAAATGTATGTTAAAAAAACTCCAATAATGCATAAACAATCCAGTAACTCCGAAAATGAACAACGAAGCGAAATTAGCACTGAAGATTTATTTGCCAACATCCACTCATCACAACTAATTAAATTAAGATGATAATGAATGTTTAGAAATGACTGCTAAAAGTAGATATGTACAACAAAGAAAAATAAATTTGCAGGCTCATTAATTACTTTTTTTCCACTAATACCCTCAATTATTGTTCCTCAATCTACCCAACTACTCCGCTTACTACTTCATTAATAAGGGTATTTTAGTCAATGAAGCTTATTTTATCATAGAAACTAGTACACTCATTGATTTTTTTTTAAAGTGTACATAACCTTAAATGACAATTAATATGAAACAAAGGAAGTATTTTACATGAACATGATTTTTCTTCGTATTATTAAAAAAGTGATACTATTTATGGGATAAAAAGAAATAAAACTATATTTCCTAGTACCTGCTCATAAGTAAATATAACTCGTTTGTTGGAGGAAGCAGTGTCTATTCTCTGTGGATTTCCTCTGAAATTAAGAAGTCGGATAAATCAATGAGAGGAAGGCACTAGGTTCATCTAGCAATCATTTCAAAACGATCAGTTTGGTCAAAGATCAACTCTCCCGAAAGCTTAAGTTGTTAGATAGAGTCTCGACTCAAGAATGGTCAAGAGTCAAGACTGCAACCTGTTTATATTTATTCATTCTTTCTCTGTTTTCTTGGATCTGTTTTTCATAGCTTCCATAGATAGAACAGAAACAGTATTTGTTATTATTATTTTCAAACTATAGGTTTTAGGGATTCTCAATTCTGTATATAATTGAATTGTACAAATTCAAATTAATATCAGTTTTTAAGTGTTTCAACTTATTCTTTGTCTCCCCATTCATAATAAATAAATTAAATAAAAGCACGGATAAAGTAGATTTGCGCGTTTGAACAGTTAAACTTAAAAAAGTTAAAATTAAGAGAAAGAAATAAAAAAAGGATGCATCATTCTTACTTTTCAAAAGATAGAAGTCTCTTCCATGCCATCCACTGCATTTCTTCCTGTCAGAAGTAACAAACACAAAAAACTTATTATGATATAATGAGAGATATAAAAACTATTAGTTTGTTCATTTTACTTCATCTAATATCTTAATCTTTTAGAATAGTTGGCTTTAATACGATATTGGAGCCTCTATGACTAGGTGGTCTAGAGTTTGACACTCAACACAAGCCATTCTTCTAATGAAAATTGAATTTCAGCATAGTCAGTTTCTTCGAATCCAATGGACTCTTATGTGAGAGACTATGTTGTTAGATATATAAAAGTATAAAATCATCCATTTACTAATAGCTCAAGTTTTTTTATAGTTGGTCCATGTTTGAATTTGCTTATATTGGAGCCAAAAACCCTTTTGTAGCAGCTTCTTTAGAGAGATTTTGGAGGAAAATTATTACCATTCCAAAACAATTTATTTACATAAATGTAATTTCTTGATGACACAACAAGTAACTAGTAACTAAAGCATAAAGCTCCATAGCCCATATAAATGTGTTGATGTCTCAGAGTTGTTGAATAACTTCTATAGCGGCACTATAATGATGTAGTGTAGTGGAATCTGAACAAAACACTATTGTTCCGCGATGAGCCATTTTGTACAAAATGTTGTCAAATAGCGGCCATAGCACTATTGCGTAGCGGAATTTGAACAAACTGCTATTTTCCGTGATTGACAACATTGTGTTGTCTTCTTGACAGATGTTGAAAAGGATAAAGGTGCTCTTTGTGTCAATTTCCACCCATATGTGGGATCCCCAAAGGAATTAACCCATTTGAGGCCCAGCATGCGAGGACTTTTTTCCCGCGGTGACGGGGATGAGAATCACACACCCCAACCCGCGAGGTTTCTGTCTCCAATATATATATATATATATGTGTGTGTGTATGTATGTATAGTATTTTTTACTAAGTAATCCAAAAAAACTATACAACCCTTATTATTATGAGTTTTTAGGCATATATATATTTTATTCCAAATTTGTTGAATTTTAGTTTATAAACTATGGAGTCCCGCAAGTATCCATGGGGATCCGCAGAGACGAATGGGGAGAAAAACTCCCTGAGATGGGGAATGAGGACGGAGATGGGAAGCAAAATTGTACTCCCCATCCCATTGAAAACCTAGTTTAATCAACCTAATCAGTAACTTTTAAAAACTAAATGACAATCCAACTAAATATCAAAGTTTACTTCATGCTTTACTTTCATAAATAGCTAACTACTACAAACAAAGACCCTCAAATCAATATCAGCGACACAAAATAAAAGAACATCAAGTTGCAATTTAATCAGCATTTTTAACTAGTAGAGCCCTCTTTCCAATACTTTACTTCCGCAATTACATCTTTTTTTTAAAGAGCATCAATGGCATACTTTCACTATACAGAAATTGCTAGCAATTGATAAACAATATTTGCAAAGGAACATAAATTTGCCTTGTAGGACCCAGTTGGTGGTACAGCAAGCATATTCCAATCAATTTCATCAAAATACTTCTTCCGCTCCCTGTAAACTGCCCTCGCACTATTGTATTTTGGTTGATATTCGGATATCAGTCCTTTAGCCTGCAAAACAACTTATCATCAAAATGTAATTCTTTTGAATTAGAATATTCTTATCTAACACAGTAACGCCACAGAAAAAACAACAACAAACTCACAAATAAGTATTATGAGATCAAGTATGAAAGCAAGACCAATATTTTACCAATTGACGACTAACAGAATTTTCGAAATTTTCATAGTCTTTCCAAAGTTGTTCAATATGATGGGTAGGAGTAATAATAGCCCTCTGATATACTTTCCTCACAACAGTCATCCGATGTGATTCTTCTTGTGCGTGTACAGTCTGCAATTGAATTTGACCCAAAAGAATTGAAAAGTGATCCCAAATTATGCACCAAGAATTGCAGAAAACACAGACTATTAACTAACCGGCAATGATTTTAGAAAGGCTATGTACTCCATCCACACAGGGCCAGATGCTATGTCTGCTCCTGTTAGCACATCATCGGAAAGATGGATCAATATACATTATTATATTATTATATATACATATATAGGCACATTAATGGTTTCATATCTAATACTCCTTCTCAATAACAGCCTCTTAAGCGTGAAGCAACTGCACAGGCAGACCCTACCTTGTGCTGAAATCTAACTTTTATTTAGAAGAGTGGAATCAACGAGGATCAAACTTTCGACACCCACGTCATAGAAGTTGGAATACTATGCTGTGAACTAACTACAGCAAAAGTTTAAAATATTGGGTGAAAGCACATAAATGGTTTTGTATCTCACACGCTGCATTAAAAACCAAGTTTTCAGTAAAACCATTTTAAAGTCTTCAGTTTTCTAAACCAAGCTTTCAGAAAAACCGCTTGTCTTCAAGTTATCTTTTATTGGTATCACTGTCTCCTAAAATTTTCTTCAGTCTTTTGCCTGCCCCTTCAATTGACCTATGTTTTTATCCATTTTTCCCAATGAGGCCCCTACTAGAATTCATGTCACGTGACCAAACCACCTAAGGTGAGTATCCATCATCATCTACTAAATAAGGTGCTACAATCGTCCAAAGAAAACTGAAATACAAAACTAATGGGAAACAACTTACCAACATAGTTGAGCATAAAATCAAAAGCTTTTCTTGTCTCTTCTTGACCTTCTGTCCCCTTCTTGTCATTAACCTTTCTAATGAAACGAATGTAAGACCGCCTATATGCAAGAATAAGAAACAAAAGTGAAAGATTAAAATAAAAATATTATTTGCATGTACGTACAAGACAGATCTTACAAGATCTTCTACGATTTAACTAAGGGTGTCACAATCAGTAAATAGTCTAAACCTTTTAAAGTTACCCTTGCAAGGATGCCTATAGATCAGTGTTGTCAATCGCAAAAAAAAGCAGTTTGTTTGAGTTCCGCTACGCTATAGTGCTATAGCACCACTAAACAACATTGTGTACTAAATAGTGAATTACAGTTGTTTAAATTCTGCTACTCTATAGCGCCGATATTTGACAACACTGATTCAGATAACATTTGGAGCAGCCCACTAAAGTAAGCATACCATGTACCAACTAAACTCTAATATACCAAACTGAAAATATGTTTACTCATTTTGCTTGAATAGGTTTTTATTTATACAACCAAAACATTTCAAACATGTCCAAAAAGGGAGTTAAAGAAACTAATACACCGCCCATTGCCATAATAAGATTAAGCAAACAGCATACCAGAGAGGAACCTGAAGACAATTCAACAAACACCGACTAAAAATCTGTTTGACAGCATCATCATTATTTACAGTCATGTGTGCCTCCACATACTGCTTCCAAAACTTGGCCTGGACACAAATCCAAATAAGCATCATCAAAAACCAATCCCATTATTGTAGAACCTTCCAAAATCCCTCACAGAAGTAGTTCCCTATAAAATACACTCATAATCACATATCTCATTTCCACACAACCAAAGAACTCAACAAGAATACTCACAGCTGTTGGAAATAAATGCAGAAGCTGCTCGTATATAGGTGTGGCCTCCGCAATAGGCAAAACCTAAACAACAACAAAGAAACAACATCATCAATGAGCAATATAAACAAAAGGTCAAAGAATTACAAGTTAGAAACAAAAACAGAAACTGCAAGTATGTAAGTTTGCGGCCTCTTCAATAGACAAATGCTAAACAAGAGAGTAACAACATCAATTAGCAATAAAAATAAAAGGGTCAAAGAACTGAAAAAAGATGGAAACAAACAAAAACAGAAGCTGCTCATATATAAGGGTTGTGGTGTTTGAGATACTCAAATATTAAACAACATAAAAACTACATCAATGAGCAATATGAACAAAAGGTTCAAAGAATTGCAAAAGGATGGAAACAAACAAAAACATAAGCGGCTAGGATATATCAGTATTGCCAATAGCAAATAGCATATCACAAAAAATAGCAGTTTCTCAAATTTCAAATTCTACTACGCTACATTGTTATAGTGCTGCTATAGCCGCTATTTAACAATACTTTGTACTAAATTATGTATCACAAAACAACTGCTTGTTAAATTCCACTGCACTATAGTGCTATAGCCTATAACGTTATTTGACAACACTTTGTATTAAATTGTGTATCACAAAACAATAAAGGTTTGTTAAATTCCACTACACTATAATGCTATAGCCTACAGCGCCACTATTTGACAACACTGGGATGTATAAGTGTGACCTCAGCAATAGACAAAAGCTAAACAACAAAAGGGTAAAAGAATTGCAAATGAAAAACAAAAAAGAACAAAATGAAAACTTGCTAACTGAGTAAAAAAAATACCTGAGCCTCATTTGCCAACAATTCAGCGGATTCAACGTTGTACTTATCAGTCATTGCCTTGTCCCTGCCCCTGGTTTTATCCTGAAAAAAAAAAGGGGTCAATTTTTATGTGCATATCGAGACACGGGGAAGGAGCGAAGAGGAGGAAGATGAGTAGTACCATCATATGTTTGAAAATGGAATGAAAGACGGCCGGAAGAGTTACGTGTTCATGTGAATCGATTGGGATGAAAGTGTTAGAAAGGGTGTGAGCGAGACGCAGCGAAGGTGTTTGTTTTATTGTCAAGAAGAAGAAGAAGGGAGTAGCTTTCTTTAAAGTACAGACAGACAGACAGACAAGAATAGGATTGAAGATCGATCAACTCACAAGAATGAGTACTCGAAGAATTCTGCCTTGTGTTCAAACCAAATTTTGCCTTATTTTCGCCCCTCTCACATGTTTGGTTCAATTTTGTATATTAATTTTGGTATCTTTAAATGGTATTAGTACAATTAGTTTTATGTTCACAACTGATTAAAATCTTTGCACAATCGATTATATTTTTATTGTACTATCAATTTCTAATTGATCGTTAAAATAATTTATTTTTATAATTGATTTAAATTTAAATTTATAATTTTTTAATCTTAATAAATATAATTTTTATATTAAATTTATTATTTAAATCATTTTTACTAAAATAGATTCAAATACTTATTACTTTATGTTCAGTTCATTTTAAAAAATAAAAGATATAACATTATTCCAATGGCTTAGGTAGAAGAATTATCATGTTCCATCATCACCATCAACAAAATGATAATAATATCAATAATATTAATTATTAACATTGCAAATGCAACTCACTTTTGATTAATATCAATTATACAAATCAAGTTTTGTTGATGCAAAACTAAAATACACTATGTAATTTTGATCTTAGGTTTTAATTACTAATAAAACTATATGATTTGATATTTAATTCAAAATTTTCTTAATATGTTAGCTGAGTTTTATTTTCATGGACTATTAGTATATAATAAAATTTTATATTGTAAATGCATTACATTTAATTAAATATGTAATTTTAAAAATAGTTATAATAAAAGTTGAATATTAATGATTATAATGACAATTGGAATTGTAAAAAAATAATTTTTCATCGGACAGTTTATCTAAATTAAATTCATATTTTATATTTAAATATTATTGCAAACTTTGTTTAGAGCGATGTTTTATGTGCTATGCATGGGATTGTACTTTCTCTAATTTATATTTTTACATGTGAGATGAGGTTCACAAATGATTGATTATCCAGTACAACACCGTCCTTTATTATGCATAACATCTCTAATTTTTGTGTAATCCATTTTAATTCTCATATTTTGGTTGAATGATTTACCCCTTGTTATGCCTCCATAGATGTATTTTTTATCATATTTGTATCATATTTTGCAGATTTCGCAATACTAAGGGTTCAAGTAAGAAAGAAATAGTGAATGTAATAAAGTTCTGGAAAAAAATTAATTTATGGTTTACTCTAATTTTAGACCATATTTTTAGTATCTCCTTATTTTTCAAATATAAAGGAACTAAACAAGTTAAAAGCTCTCGTATGTGTTATTAATATAGTTCTACTATTAAGCTTGACAAGTCAAAATATTGTTTTGTCAAGATTAACCTTAGTGCACATACATAACATGATACAACCTAAGAGTGGGTCTTCAAATTTGTGAAGTATATGTTGTCCCAACATTCTCACAATAAAATACAAAAGTAGGATTGTACACATTCAATTTCTTTAACATGTACAAGTATAGGTTCTGCATTGGATCCAGATTGTGTGCAGTCAGAAAAATGAGCACAGTCATTCGGTTAAAGAATCTCAGTAGTTGGATCAAATTCAAATGGCTCTTATTCCAACTTCAACAAATCGACCTTAATATACAACTCATAATGTCAGCCATCAGATCTTCATTTGTCGGCCAAAAATCTGCGATGGCATCTGTACAAAGAATCCAGTTTCCAGTCCATTGCGAGACAACAAAAGGTACAGACTACTGACAGAAGAACAGCCGCACAAATGAACACTATCCTTCCGATCAATCTCCAAAACTGAAAGCTTCCATCATTCACAATTTATGAAACATGAAGAAGCATTCGGGTGCCAAGTGAAGTGAGAGCAGAGAATTGAATCAAGGACGTTCGTTTATGTTATCTTCTTTATACGCTTTTGCTTTTTCAATGGTATTCATGGCTTCTTCAAAAGATTTCTGTGTGCAAAATAAAATTACAAAAGTGTAAAGGAACAAGTTAGTATTGCTGCACATAAAGTTAATGAGGGAAGCTTAAAATATTTTCACACATAAATTTCAAATAATAAATTAGTAATCACTTATTTTTTTATAGGCAAAAGCAAAACTGTCAATAGGTAACTGAAAACAATACTGGAAAATGCATAATCATCTGCTTCATTGCTATAATACCAACAACAACAAGTCTTATCCAACTAAGTAGAGTTGGCTACATGGATCAAACGACGTCATAACATTCTAGCATATAGCATATATATTTCCAGCTCATTAATCTCTAGGTTTTTCCTAATAGTTTCTCTTATAGTTTTTCTAGGTCTTCCCCAGCCTCTAGCGAGTTGACGACCCTCGATTTGGTCTACTCTCCTTACCACCATCTCCAGGTCTCCTCTCCACATGTCCAAACCACCTAACATAGTCATTCCTAATCTTATTTCGTCTAGTCTTTCCACAGATTCAACGCGACATATTCGCATCTCTGCTACAATACCAACTATCAAAATTGATATGGATAGGAAAATGAAACAAAGGCAACCATTAAGCTGGGATGTGGTATTTGAACGATAAAAAATACAACAAAAATAAAGAGAAAAGCAAAAGCTTACCCCAGAATTTTGCATCTTCCATAAGGATTCTCCACTTGTATCAATGACAATCATCACACCTAATATAGCTCTGGACAAGAATCTTCCATCAGGTTATCAGAAAAATAATTTTAAAATCAGCAGCTAAACACTTGATAATTATTCGTAGATACAGATCAATGATCGAGTTCGAGTATCAATAATTTAAGGAATTCTTCAAAGCCAAAAATGGTGGGTATGATAAATTGGAACTTGAGTTCTATGTGCTTTTTACTTTCTGTATTTTCTTCCACAAAAATACTAAATATGTTATGCTGATGCAAAGTGTTTTGAAGTGCCAAGTAAACAATATTATTATGAGACTCTATATCATGATTGATTAGTTATCAGTTTTCATGAATTACAGGTTATTGTGAAGGGAACATTATCCTAGTGATGCTACAAACCTGTTTTCATTTAAACTTGGTTATTTGAACAGAGCATATTGCTCTGCATGAAGTATCTCAATATTTGCATTAGCACTTTATAAATTCAATTGTCTCTTTTTTAGCTGCTTGTTATTTACAAAGAAACTAGTTCTCATTATGTGGATATTTCTTGCATGCAAAACCAATAATGAAATTGGGAGCAGCAAATTATTAACAAGCTTCAAAGATCAGCTTTGTGTATACCTGCTTCTGCAAGTTGTGTGATTTTGACCCATAAAAAACAGAAGTTAATGTAATAATTTAGCTCAAACTAACAACAATTAACCACCACAATCACAAAGAACAAAATATAAAAGTAACAATCATTTTCGTCTCTAACTGTATGAGTTGCCGTCACCATTATCCTTGTCGGCGAGTGCTTCGATGGACTAGCACAACATATAGTCCATTGTGAACTAGTACAAAAAAAAATCACTTGAAACTCTAATGATGATCGACGACATTCCTCATAAGTAGAAGTTCACGGTCCCTCTTGTCCTTACGGTTGAGATAGTGACTAAATTAGTGTCAATTGAACAAATTCAGATTTGTGGGACACACATTCTTTTTCCTTTGATTTTATTGAAAGTGCGTCAATCAAGTCATTTTCTCAAAACGAATGGGGCCATGAACTTCTACTTCCATGAGACAACTTATGTCTGTCATTGGAGTTTTAACAATTTTCAAGTATCAGTCCACGATGGGCCACTTATCAAATAGTCCACCTTAAAATTTGTCTTGTCCTTTAACATTTGAAAATTACAAAACATTATTAAATGTTTCTCTTGTAAGTAATTTCACAGACCAAACTATCTAACGGAAAATACATTTGAAGCACCAAACAAATTAAGGAAAACAAGTTCAAGGATCCAACTAACTAACAAAAAGACACAATCAATTATGCTTTTATAATTTTGATAAATTTTAGATATTATAGTTCTTTTAGACAGACAAATGTTAGTAAATTAACCGTTATGACCTCATTATAGTTCTTTTGTCGTTTTTTAGCTCACCAACTTAACTACCTACGGGGGACTCAAAGATTATAGCTATAGAGTATCTAACATATTTAAGGACTAAAATAGTTTACTTTAAAAAAAAATGCAAACCATTATTTTAATCCCTGAAAGTGTAAGGCATTGTCCCTTTGGTCTTTGACTCAGCAAAAACTCAAATTAGTCATCGATTTGTCAAAATGTCAATCAATTTAATCTCTGACTTTATAATGATCATGGACTATTTAGAAAGTAAATTGTATTTTTCATGAACTTTTATGATACATTATAATTTTCAGAAACTATTTTGATAATCCAAAGACTAATTTGAGTTTTTGATTAAGTCCACCACTTTCAAGGACCCATAAAATGGTGGTTTGGCAAAAATAATTAAACCACAACAACAAAAGGAAAGTGAATTACGCTGCAAATCCAAGATTGAGAAGAGAAGATCTCGCCGTCAAAATCCGGAAAGCAAGTTCAAACTTTGACGCAAAA
Source organism: Cicer arietinum (assembly GCF_000331145.2). Classification (NCBI taxonomy): domain Eukaryota; kingdom Viridiplantae; phylum Streptophyta; class Magnoliopsida; order Fabales; family Fabaceae; genus Cicer; species Cicer arietinum. The sequence continues at coordinate 5,474,305 of NC_021161.2, forward strand.
CCACCACCACCACCACCGCCACCAAACCCCGACCTAGTTTTATACTCATAGCTACGCCCACTTCTACCGTATCCATAACCATACTGAGAATAATACTTTCCATTACCACCACCACCACTTTGTTGACCGGAACGCCACCGGTAATTATAATCGGCGCGTTTCCGATCATCCATGAGAACTTCGTATGCTTCAGAAACCTGTTTGAATCGAAGTGTGGCGCTGTCTTTAACGGATTTCGGTGATTGGGAATGCTTATCTGGATGAAATTGAAACGCTAATTTTTTGAATGCTGCTTTAATTTCTTCCTTTGATGCTGTTTTGTGTAAACCTAGAACTTTGTAATGATCCATATTGTGTTTGTTTTGATTGGATATGAGAGGGGATGAAATTTGCTTTTAGGTTATTTTTTGCTTTAGTTTCTCGGGTGAATTTTCTCGGGAAAGTGGTTGAGTGAAAATGGAAGAGAAGAATTTTCTCGACGTAGCTATTCATGGCGCGCAGAATTGAGTCGTGGCAGTGCTGTGACCGCTTCTTTGTCTTCTTTTGTTCCGTACATGACAATTTTTGGGAATTGAGGGGTCAAAATGCAATTAAAAAACTATTTAGCTAGTTATACCCTATTATTTTTTTTACACCCCAAGAAAATAACTTTTTTTAAGTATTTGTGTATGTTTTTAACTAAGATCGTAATATTTTAGGTGTGTAACTAGCAAAATTAAAAGAAAAAAAAATTATTATATTATTCGAACTCAAAATTTTATCATAGTTTTTTTATATTTAACATATTTATTATTCACTATATTTAAAATGTGTTTATAAATATCTATCTTAACAAAATTTTAAACTCGAATTCATCGTATCGTAAAAGTCTAACATTTTATTTATCTTAACCTTGTTATTTTTTGTTATATGATCATTTTTTTTTAATCTTAATTATATAACAATATAAATTTAGACTTTCCTCCAAAAAAAATTGGAAACTCAACTCCCAAACATAGGAGTTCATAAAGGAATTTTCATGTTTTTTTTCGTAATTACTATTTTAGCCAACTCATGATTTTTCATTTTCTCATAGTATAGAGAAGTTCGGAGAGGAAATGTTTTCATTCTTCAACTACATATATTTGATCAATTGTGAGAAGCTTATGTTAAAATAATGACCACAATGGCACAATCTATTTTCTCATAAGGTACAGTATTCCCTAGATTACAAGAATATATTTTCTCATAAGTCAAAACTTCACACAACTTTGCCATAAGAATGTCATGGATCTATTTCTTTCTTCATAACTATTAAATAGGGTAAGGTTCTATAAATATTTATGAAGAAAGAGAGATATATACAAATTTTTCACAAGTCATGTGAAAATTGTAACATGAGAGAATTATACAACACAACACACAACAACATTAGAGATTTCTATTTTGCATTTTTGCTTACTCCTGGTGTTCATTTGGGTTCGAAATGTCTTCTTGACTGTGCTCAATTTGCTGAGTTCTTTGTTCTTGAACAAGCTGGCCAACCTTTGGATACTTTTCTATGAATTTATATTCCCAATCCTCTAAAATTGCAAGCTCTGACTCGTCTAAACCTTCAAGGTTCCCGTTAAAATCGTCAGGTTTAAAAGACAGAAGAGCGAGGGCTCGGCTACATTCTTTTCCAGCAAACATTGCATATGATCCTCCAGGACCATAAAAATTCCTGCATATAGACATGATCAAGCAAAGTCTATCAGCTCATTAGGGAGAAAACAAAAGGTCCAAGTACAGTACATAAAATGAGCAATCACCACATTTCAAACTAATGATTATGATCTATGAAGCACAGACACCTCTCCAAAGTACCATGTCAGACACGTTTCCGACACTGACTCAAATCGGACACACCCTGAACACGTGTCGAACACCTCTTAAAAAACATTTTTTGAATCGAACACTTGTTAGACATGTCTAGAACACACACCAAGAGATGAAGGCGACATGTTCTCTTTGCCAGACACTTCTCTAGCACTCAAAGAACCCTAGATTGGATCTTCCTTTTGTGAGAATTAGCAAAATGATGCCTCTTAAATTTTCTTAAATTTTTTTGTGAGACTCACTATATAATGTTAACTAGTTGTTATAAACTATATGACCAATATAATCTTAGGACTATTTATGTGAGGGTTGAATTGTAAATAATTCATTATATTCCTTCATGATATATTTGTCAACTCGCAAAATAGAAAAACTATTTTGACCAATGTTCACAATTTCAATTACCAATATTAATTCAAACTCATATGCATTCACTTACTTGTGTATGTTTAGTTCCACTTTTGGAATAGTCAAAATTGATTTAGAAATATACAATTAATTTTGACATATTTGATTGTTCTCAGAAAGATTGATTTCGCATCCACAATTGATTATAACTTTCTAACTTTCTAATTTGAGCTAGAATTTAAGATTACGCCACACGAATTGATGTTAAGCCTAGAATTTGTCATTCAATTCACTTTTTCAGGAATGTATCTATGCATAAATAATTTTATTTTCAACTCATTCACGTTTATTGAGAATCAATTTATCTAAAATCAATTTTGGTCAACCTCAAAATACAGTGTGTTTGTTATAAATTTGCATTTTACACCTTTCTAAAAAATGAAAATCTAAAAATTGATTTATTGAGAAGCTGCTTTTAGTAGCATTTAAAAAAAAAAACATTTTCTATAACTAATTTTATTAAAAACAGTGATTTTTAGAACTACAAACAAACACGAAATAGCTTCTCATTCTCTTAAAAATTACTAAAAAATAATCTCTAAATTATAAAATACCAAAATCACTTTACTTATAATCTAAAAACTGATTTATCAAGAAGCTGTTTTTAGATTTTAGTAGCTTCTCAAAAAACTCTTTTTTATAACTGATTTTTTTATTTAAAAAAAGTAATTCTTCCCACACAAAAACTTTTCCTTCTCTTAAAAACCACTAAAAATTAATCTCTAAATTATAAAATACCAAAATCACTTAACCACATAGTCAAAATATCCTTATTAAATTTTCAAAAACAGAAGAAAAAAAAACTCATATTTAAACAAAAAATGAAATTACCTTGCAGAGGAGACATCATAGATCTGTCCTTTAACAGAAAGCAAGAGAGGTTTACTAGGATCAGAGCCATTATACAACCGCAATTCCGGTTCAGTAATTTCACCAACCTGAACCGGTTCCTTAACCGGTTCATCAACTTCGAACCGGGAACCGAAGCGAGCCGAAACTACAGGCGGTTTATTGTAATCTTGAGGGGAAACAAACATGGAACTAACGGTTCGGTAAACGAAGAGCATTAAGGTAGCGATTGTGAAGAAAGCCGTTGGAGAAAGACCTGTGTGAAATGTTATTTCGTCCATTACGGTTGAGTATAAACCCATTTTTTTGAAGCTTTTTTGTTTTGATTTAGTTTGTGAATGAAGGAAATGGGAAAAGGGGAGTGGAAAAGGGGAGAAGACTGGGTAGGTGAGATAGATACACTTAAAAAATAAAACTTGTTTAATTATATAATTAATCATGATTTTTTTACTAAAAAAAAGGTAATCAATAATTTAAAAATAATAAATTATATTGGTTTGTATAATTTTAAATTGATAAAAAAAAAAAATATACTTAATTGTAGATTTTGTTCCTCTATTATTATCAATTTACGAAATTGGTATTCCTATTTTAAAAGTAGATAATTTTGATCTCTATTTCATATTTTTGAAGTAAAAACGACTATTTAACATATTTTCAATGATTTGACGTATAATTCTATGAAATAAAACAATTTTAAATACATTAATTATTCATATGTTATATGGGTCTAAAATTGCAATTAAGTCAAAAAAAATTATGAATCGAATAAATTCATGACATCCAAGTTAATAATATAAAACAAAAAAGTCTTAATTGCATTTTTTATCATTCTATTATTACCAATTCATGAAATTGGTTCCTTATTTTAAAAGTCAACAGTTTTGGTCACTATTTTAGATTTTTGAACTAAAAAATGACGATTTGACATATTTTAAATGACATGACTTACAATTCAATTTTTTAAAACCATCTAGATTGTTAATTATTCATATGTCATTAATTAAATTAAAAATATGGAAATTTTATGAAATTGAAAGCTAAACTTTTACACGTTTTATTTCAATTTCATAGGTTTTATTTTAAAATTGATAAAAATATGAATAGAACAAATTCATGACATCTAAGTTAGTAATATAAATCAAAGTAATATGATGTATGCAAATAAGACAAAATTAAAATGTTTGAAAATAACTATATTTCTGACGTCAAAGTTATTAATTGAATTTACGTTTGATCGAAATTAATATGTCAATTTAAAATTGAAGGAACACTGCAATAAGACAGGAAGCAAAGCAATACTGCAACTAGACTGGAACCAAAATAACTTTACACTAGACAACGAAATCACGAAGAAAAAAAAACTAAATATGTATCAAAATCACTAATTTGAATAAAAAAAATGAGAAAAAAAGATTAAGATGAGTGATTTCAAGCTAAAAATTAATCCTAAATCACCTTATCTAAAATGAAAAAGATAAATAGAATAGGGAGTATCACCCCCTTAGACGAAGAAAAGATAAATAGTAAAAAGAGCACATGTCATAGCTTTGGCGGCCACTAAACCAAACCCATACTAAAATTTAAATAGCAACAAATAAATGAGTTATATGATAGATCTTTTATGAAAGTAGTCTAAAGTATATCGAAATTAATAAATTATTGAAAATTTTAACAATTGACAATGATACTATTTAGAAGTGATAGTTAACGATATTTTTGTCTCTATGAATAAAATTATGATTTGATTGATATCGATTTAATACGAAATACATATATGTTTTCCTTTATTTTTATTCAATCGTTGTCATTTAAATTATTAACTCAATAGTATGGCATACTGAGATCCATTTTAGAATTTACTCCATAAATATTGTCTCATAAAAGTTTACAATCTTCATTTTTAAGACAAATAAAGTAACTCGATCAATACTTATTTAATAAAGACATAAATTGAAAAACAAATGTATATATTTCAAAACTAAATTCGTTGAATTAATACAAATCAAATCAACATTTTAAATATACAAACAAAAAATATCCTAAATTCATACTTCCAACAAAAATAATCAAATATTATTAAAATTTTATTTGATTTGTATACACTAATCTACGTTATGGTAGACCATATATTATCATGATCCAAAAAATAATCACCTAATTTTGTACTGAGATTGTTGACTTATTAAAAAAGCATAGTTTTTCTTTTTTTTTTTTTTATAAAAAAAACAACTTAGTTTTGTGTTTTTGCAACTGTTTAACTAGTTTATTTTGTTTGTAAAAAAAAAAAAAAACTACTTCATTTCAACTAAAATAAAAAGGTTGAATTCATGTCGGCAAATAAGAAAAATCCCTGGGATATATAAGAACAAGCGAGAAACTCTTGTGAAGACGATGATGAGTTCCAATATTTAGATTAATTAATTTTCAAATTTTAGCAGTATTATTTTTAGATATTAATTTCTATATACATATGATATATATATTTAATTAAATCATATTATAATACTATGTTCTTAAGTTAACTTTTTAAATATCTTTAATAAAATATGTCCAAAATGATTTGATTGTATATAAATTAAATTCATATAAACATTGAGAGACTATTTAAAAAAAATAGAAGATTAAAATAGAGAATTGATAAAAATAAGAAGCCAAAATATATTTACATTAATTCATTATTTTTACAAGATTTTTCTCCTATGCTTTTATTTTCTGAAAATTTTCTCCCATTTTCAACACAAAGTAAACAAATTGAAAAAATCTTCTCCCATTTGAAACAAAACACAGAAAGAAAGAACACATTAATTATCTTTTCTTCCTCTGAAAACAGCAAGAAGTAGAACCAATAATCTACAAAGAACGAAACGACGTCGTAAGCTCTCTCTTCTAGATCTAAAACCCTACTTCACTTCCTCACACCGTTTTTTATTTCTCACTTTTCAATTCAAAATTCTCGCTGTTTTCGTTTATTCATAAACCGCAATTTTTGTTAATATGTGTTGAAGAACTTGTGCACTGTGTGTGAAGGTGTTTATATTTAATAATGTTGTTAGTGCGAAATCTGAAATTTGATAGTAGGGTTATTTTGATGTTGTAGTTATAGGTTAGTGAAAATCAATGTGAAAGTGTACTTATTCACTAACTACTGGAGTTAGTTATATGTAATTATTTTCAAGTTTGGAATTATGAATATGAATATGAAATGAAATGCTGTTTTACTTTTTACTGGAGTAATAGCTAAAACCCAAAACTAAGGTTGAACTGAAGTGGTTAATGAGATTTGTTTAAGGTATAATTGATGGGGAGTGAACCCTGATTGAAACAGTACTTAGCTCTCGGCCGAACTTCTGGTTACCTATGCCCTTTCCTTAGGGTTTGGAGGGGTGAGGGAGTAAAATCCTTCCAAAACGTCATTTTCCTCTCCCTTCATTTTAGGGGATTTGGAGGGTAGGGGAGGTGATTAAAATTTCTCCCCTCCCTTCATTGAATCAAACAGACCCTTAAGAAAAAGAGTTTCTCATTATTTTGACAAAGAAACTGGAATTACTCGAGTGAATAAATTTATTATGAAGGGATTGTTTACTGTTCCCTTCATAATAAAAATTCAGTCACGTAGTATTTATCCCAATAGGGAATAATGGCTTTTAATTTGAGTGTTTTGTTTTTTGGATTTGACGTTTCTAATTCTAAAGAGTGCAACTTTAGAGTGTGTAGTAAATAACATCTTGAGATTGCTTGTACATACAGAAGAAATCATGAGTGTGTTGAAATATCAGTATTTGATTTTCTCATTAATGGTTGAGATTATGTAATTTACTCTCTAGTCTATTCACATGAGAGGAGTCAAATCTTTGTTTTTGCTGAAAATCCAGCTAGATAGTGTCTTGCAGGTTGCTTTTGCGATACACATTAATGTTTATTTTGATGACACGAAATGAGTTGTTAAATGATAATCCACTTAGACAGTACCACACCATCAACTCAGTTACCACATTAGCATCTCACTTGTTTCATTTCATCATCAAATTTCAACCCCAAATGTGTAGGTGGGTAAGATGCCACAAATTTCAACCACTTGTTTCGTTTTTGGCACAGTATTTATTGGAGTACCATAGCAACCACTTTTTTAAAATTATATATGATATATGATAGGTAATAAAATGAATACGCTGATTTTGTGGTTTGCACCGCTTTTGATTTATATTCTTTCAATACTTAAATGTAATCTATAAAGCATTCACAAATCACAACATAACCACCAGACTTGCATTGTCTTTTATTCTAGATAGTAGGTACGGTAAGGAGAGGATAAATGATTTTTGATATTTGCTAGTCACTAGAAAGAAATCACTGATGGGAAATTACTCTCTTAATTTGTCTACTCTCACTTCATATCAGTTGTTGTCAGATGTCATCTGGTACACTGTTTAATTTCGTATTGTTACCATCCCATTGAATGAAGACATGATATTATATGTTTTACACTAGGGGAAGCTCATGTCATGTTGACCTTAACTAGTATCCTCAGAGTTGCATAATTAGTACTTTTTCCCATTTTCTAATTCAGAAACAGTTTAATTCTTTGTTTGTGACTTCTTGTTTTGTAAGGTTTTTTTTCCTCTAAATGGAACAATTTAGGGTTTATTTTTTTTATGGAACAATTTTTTTTTTTGGGGGTGGTGTGTAGGTGAGCTCAGGTTTGCTTTTCTACTTTGCTGCAGTTTTATTAAGGCTTCAGTAAAAGCAGGGCAGCTAAAATTGTTTTGATAACATGCAGTTTATGCATTCTTTATTTGTATTTGGTTTTAGTAGGGGAATGCCCACATGTTTAAGCTTATCTTTTTGCCCTTCAACTTGATATGTGAGATAAGATTGTCTTTCTGTTCTTAATTTCTAATGGCTGTCTCAAGTGAGTTTTCATTTCATATATGCATAATGGTTTGGTGCATTCTTGATTTTTGCATGTTCTTTGGTGTATTTTGCTTTTTCTGTGTGTGAGATATATCGTCCTCCATATAGCCATTTCTTTCATCCTTTTTTCATCAATAATATCTATCAAACTCATTATTAAATGAATAATAAATATTATAAGCTGATTGCCATTTTTTTAACAATGGATTTACATGATTTTGGTTATGCCTTTTTCTTTAACTCTAAGCATCAAATCTCTCATCCAGCTGATATCCATTTTCTGTGAATTATAGGAAAATCTCGGTTATGTAAAACTTGTCAGAAGCAGTATGGGAAACGTTGCGTTTGATGGGCGAGTGTTGAGAGAGAAGTTGTTGAAACTCAACAATTCGCAGCAAAGCATTGAATGTATCCAACATTGCCCCATCTTATTTTGTTTGGGTTTTTTAATGACAATATTCATTTTGTTATTTCTGCTTTATCAAGATTCGGTACATATAGTACGACAATGAAACCCTCGATTGAGCTATTGATTCATTATTCTGTATTCAGTTACAGCAAAACTACACAGGGGTTTCAGTGGACATATAAAAGAAAATATAACAAAATGCAAACTATGTGCTTTTTTATTTTCTTAATTTTGTGCACGAATTGCTGTCATGCCCTTTAACAAGTTCTCAGTAAATGGGTAAGATCCTGTTGTATGTTTTGCAGTATCTAATACATGTATAACCTTTTACTGTGCTATTGATTTATTCTTTAAAAAATAAAGTACTCATATTTGTTTGATGCATATAAAAGTAACTAGGACAATTTGCTATCTTAGTCTTTTCCCTTTTCAAATCTAAGAAGTCATCTTGCATGAGATTTATGCAATTATATAGGCATCTTGCGTAGAAATATTAGCTTATTAGTGTATTGAATATGTTGTTTTGTTTTTGAAACATAGAGATATTGCCTAATTTTCCCCACTAATTAAGTAACATTCCCACAGTAATATTAATTTTTACTTCGATGTGATTCAGTTTTGCTGATCATATATATTCTTTCGCAGGATTCCTCCTTCAAATATGGTTTGCATTTGATTTATGTATTTGCAAAATTTATTAAATTTCTTTAACATCCAATCAGCGGTATCCCGAATGTGTGTTTCTCACCCGAATAGAGCAAAAGATATAGTTGAAACTTGGAATAAATTATTCAGCTCTTCCAAGAAAGAGCAGCGCGTCCCTTTTTTAAACTTGGCTAATGACATCTTGCAAAATAGTAGGCGGAAAGGCAGTGAGTTCGTTAATGAATTCTGGAAAGTTCTTCCAGCGGCTCTCAAGCGTGTTTATGGAAGTGATGAGTCGGGAAAGAAATCAGTAATCAGACTTGTAAGTTCTATTTCACTTGTCCCAAGTCCTGTCAATCAATTGTATTAAAATGCTCAGTACAGTGATTGGGTTCACCTCTTGGCTCAAATTTGTAATAATGCTATAGATTTGTGGGCACCTGGCTTGGGTATTTTTTTATTGTTTGTTTTTTTACTTTTTTTGGGCTTTATTAGAATGGACATTGAACTGAACTGCTATAGATGAAAAAATGATGAACTTTCAGATTGATGAACCTACTTATCTGTATATTCTGTATGATTTGTTTGATTCTTTTTAAAAATTGTTTTTGATAATGACGTACATTACTGCTGCAGCATATCTTAAGAAAAGCAGAACTCTTTATATTCTTTTAGATGTGTAAATCTTACCTGAAATATGTTACATTTACAGTGTCCTAGATATGGCCATTTTGGCAGCAAGAATTTTCTAGAACTACGTTACAGACATAGGGGGATATATTGTGTATAGAAGTCAAAAAACATAAACAGTGATAAAGTATTAAAATCAAAATATAAATACAATTTTCATAATGTTTTCATCGAAGCAAAAGAAATTACCGTAAAAAAAGCCAAACTATTGATAGAAGGTGTACACATTGAAATTTGAAGGGAGTGAAGTAACATTTATTTCATTTAGTAACAGATAGAACAACTTAGCTTAGCAACCTTTTGATAATTCTAATATTACTCAGCTCCTCTGGCTATGTTATGCTGTTCATATTCAGCCTGTAACAAACAAGTGTAGAAGTTCATCTCATTGACATTTTTATCGTGTAAAATAATCAAGACTTCCCAGGAAATAAGTTGTCTTGTGTGTTAGTTATGTCTAGGTCTTTTTGAAATTTTGGCAATGCTGCTGTTATTGTTGTTCGGTTCTGTTGAATGAGAGAAAATGAAAGAGACAAATGGTGAAACCGTGTGTTTGAACTACATAACGGAGTCGGTTTTATATAAGCTCAAGACAATAAATACAAAAATAAATATGAGAGATACTATCCCTATTTACATGATATGATATAATGTGATATGTAATAAATATAAAAATCATAAATATATTTTCAACACTCCCCCTCAAGCTGGAGCATATAAATCATATGCACCAAACTTGTTACATATATAACCGATTCGAGGACCTCTCAGGGACTTAGAGAATACATCTGTCAATTGATTATTGGAATTAACAAAGTTAGTGGTGATGTCGCCTGATTCGATCTTCTTGCCTACAAAGGGACAATCTATCTCAATATGTTTGGTCCTCTAATGAAAAACCGGATTAGAGGCAATGCGCAATGTTGCTTGATTATCACAGATTAGTGTCATTTGTGTTGTCTCTTCAAATTGAAGCTCTTTGAGTAACTGTTTCAATCAAATAAACTCATAAGTCACTAATGCCAAAGCTCTGTATTCAGCTTCCGCGCAAGATCTTGCAACTACATTTTGTTTCTTACTCTTCCAGGATATTAAGTTTCCTCTAACAAGTACACAATACTCAGAAGTTGATTGCCTATCAATGGGTGAGTCTGCCCAATCGGCATTTGAATAACCAACTAACTGAGTATGTCATCTGTTTTCATAAATTAGACCTTTTCCTGGAGCACCTTTAAGGTATTTCAAGATTCGTGTCACAGCATCCCAATGTTCTTGACAAGGAAAGTTTAAGAATTGGCTTACCGCACTGACTGCGAAAGAAATGTCTGGACGAGTGACTGTGAAGTAGTTTAATTTACCAACCAATCTTCTGTATCTCCATGCATCTGAAATTGGCTCTCCATGTTTAGGTAGAAGTTTGACATTTGGATCCATATGAGTATCAATTGGCTTGACACTCAATAAACTTGTCTCTTCAAGAATATCCATGACATATTTCCTTAGTGAAATCACTAAGCCATCCTTAGACTGGGCTACCTCAATACTCAAGAAGTAGTGGAGCTTGCCAAGATCTTTAGTTTGAAACTAATGAGATAGATGTTTCAACTGGAGTATGCCCTGCTGATCAGTACTAGTTATGACAATATCATCTACATAGACAATCAGGTAAATGCACCATTGGGTGAGTGGCGATAAAAAAGAGAATGAGAAGTCTCACTTCGAATCATATCAAATTGTTGCACTACTGTGCTAAATCTGTCAAACCAAGCCCGAGAAGACTGTTTAAGACCATAAAGAGATCTGTGAAGTCGACAAACCATGGTAGATGACTCCCCCTGAGCAACAAACCTAGGTGGTTGCTCCATATAACTTCTTCTTCAAGGTCACCATGCCAAAATGCATTTTTAATGTCAAGTTGGTGCATAACCAATATCTGATGGCTACAATACAAAGGAGTAGACTAACAGAAGGCATCTTAGCCACATTTGAGAAAATATCACTATAATTGAGGCAAAAAATTTGAGTGTATCCTTTTGCCACCAATCGAGCTTTAAAGCGATCAATCGTACCATCAGGACCAACTTTCACCGTATAAAGCCAACGACATCCTACTAAAGACTTTCCAGATGGTAAATGAACCAATTCCCAGGTACCACTACTCTTAAGTGCACACGTCACGTCAATCATTGCTTGTCTCCACTCTAGATGGGATAAAAGCTTCACCTAAAGATTTAGGAATAGAAATAGAAGACAAGGAAGACAAACAAATATAATGCAAGTGAGAAAGATGACGGTAACTCAAACCAATGTAATTAGGGAATGGATTACGAGTAGGACGTATACCTTTAGGAATAGCAATAAGAAATTCAAGGGTCAAATTCGATAAAGGAGGAGGTGGCGGCGAAAGAGCGTCTAGAATGACCTCGGTTTCAAGAACAGGTGTAGGGACATGTACAACCAATGGTGGTTGACGACGGCGGTATGCCTGAAGAGGTTGTACAGTTGGAGGACCCACAGGGGGAGTCTCAAGTGGGACAACAGGAGGGGCCACCAGAGGTGGTTCATATGGAATATACGTAATAGGCTTTAGTGGTAAAAGAGAAGGTGAAACTAACCCTAGTAGTTCCACATGAATAGTTGCAGACTAAGGTTCAGGAAACAATTCATAATATGTAACAGATTCAAAAAATGTGACATCAACCGATATGAGATATCGTCGAAGAGTAGGAGAATAACAACGATAACCTTTTTGAGACCGACTATAACCAAGAAAGACACATTTTAGTGATCGAGCTGAAAGTTTGTCAAGACCAAGAGTGAGATTGTGGACAAAACATGTAGACTCGAAGACACGAGGATGAAGTGAGTGAAGAAGGGTACGAGAGAAGAGGATCGAGCGAGGGACTTTGTTATCAAGAATAGACGAAGGCATGCGACTTATAAGATAGCACACCGTCAGAACAACATCACCCTAAAAACGAGATGGTACATTACCATGAAAAAGGATAGTACAAGTGGTTTCAATAAGATGTCGATTTTTGCATTCGACTACCCCATTTTGTTGAGGTGTAAGAGCACAAGATGTTTGATGAAGAATGCCGTTAGAGGTCATAAAATTTTGAAATTGATTGGACAAATATATTCACGGGCATTATCATCGCGCAAAGTGCGAATGGATATACCAAATTGAGTTTTAATTTCCATATAAAATTGTTCAAGAATAGAAAATAATTCAGACTTACTTTTCATTAAAAATAACCACGTACAAGGGGTAAAATCATCGATAAAAGTAACAAAATATCTAGACTTTAGAGTGAAAGTAGTACTAGAAGGACTCATTTGAGTGAACTAAAGTGAACGGGGATGAAACTCGTTTATTGGCTCGATCTGAAAAATGACTACGAGTGTGTTTTCCTAACTGATACGACTTACAATGTAAGCTAGATAATTTGGTTGGATTAAGTACTAACTGTTGAAGTTTGGGAAGACTCGGATGACCTAACTGAACATGTATAATAAGAGGAGAATTTGTGGTAGGGCACGCTGTTGATGAGTTTGAGAAAATAATAAAGGCCATTAGACTCACATCTGACTCCAATTTGTCGTCGTGATATTCGATCTAGCAAAGTAACATTGCAATTGGTAAATGTGACAACACAATCACGAGAACAAGTCAATCGACTGATATAAATTAAATTAAATGGGCTTCCAGGCACATAAAGGACATGTAACTAACAAAGAGGAGATGATTTGGACAATGCCAATCCCTTGAGACTGTGTTTGGGAACCATTGGCTGAGACTATCTTAGGTAAATAACCAGAAGTAGTGAGAGGGAGAAAAGAGCCTTATTACCAGTAATGGGGTTAGATGCACTATGTTAAAATTATGAATAACAGAAGGTAAACAAAAAATGAAAAGAGATTGAGAAAGAAACTGAAGCTGATTTTATTAGATTGCATTGTTGAAATATGTTAAAATTATGAATAACAGAAGGTAAACAAAAAATGAAAAGAGATTGAGAAAGAAACTGAAGCTGATTTTATTAGATTGCATTGTTGAAATATGTTAAAATTATGAATAACAGAAGGTAAACAAAAAATGAAAAGAGATTGAGAAAGAAACTGAAGCTGATTTTATTAGATTGCATTGTTGAAATGATTACAATTGTGTGATCTTTATTTATATGGAAAGATCACTGTAACTGAATCTAACAAAATTGGAACTAATCTATACTAACTGAATCTAACAGAATTGGAACTAATCTATACTAACTGAATCTAACGACCTCTAACAGAATATTCTAGAAGTTTCAGTTAGTTAGAAGCTGCAGCTGTTAAGTAACAGCTTTTACACCTGTGGGTTTATACCATGTGCTATATATTATCTCTAATACACTATCTTTCTTATGTTTAGATTGACATATGGGAGAGTAGAAAGGTTTTTGGTTCACGATCTCAGGGTCTCAAGGATGAAATAATGGCTTCCCTTCCATCATCAGCAAGCAATGGAAATAATTCAAATCCTATCAAGATAGCTAAGAGGGACGCCCACTCGTTGAGATTAGTAAGCAAGTTGCTGCAGCACTGTCTCATATATGATTTATTCACCTATTTAGTTTTGTTTTGATATATTTAATGATCTCGATGTATGTCTTATCTTGGTCATCTTCTTTGCAGAAACTAGCTGTTGGATGTTTGCCAGAAAAAATATTAACAGCATTGCATTCTGTAAATGAAGAACATCCTAATGAGGAAGCTGCCTTGAACAAGTGTAAAGCTTCTGTATGTCAAGTGGGTAAAGTTGTAGAAGATGCTGAAAATACATTGTCTCAAGGTAAGAGGTAGAGGACTAGTAGATTGAACTTGACGTTTCTTGCCTTGACATGAATTATCTGATGACTGATTTTTTTCAAGTGTTGTTCTATTGAGGTTTTTTTTTATTTTTTTTTATGGTACATGTGTATAGATGGCTATCAAAATTGAGATACTGTTTGAAATATATATGTTTAATTGCATTGTGGGTCACTCTATCATGGGAATATGTGATTTTGGATCCTGATTATAACTGAAAAAGTAAGTCCTGTCATGATTTTTCCATCCATTTACTTCAAAGTTAGTGACAAGGCCATGAAAATGGCATAGCTGTAAGAAAACACGGTGTTACTAATTTATGATAGATAAACATCGTCTTACTATTGAGACTACTTGCTCTCTTTTGTTTTATGTCAATACGCCTTCAACATTTCGGGGCGATGCGGATCTTGTTGCTGGTCACTCAATCAACTGGAGGCCATCTGTTTTTAATGAACAAAGTGTCACATTATCTTTTATTCCTTGATTTAAAATTCCTTTATATTGCTCCATTTGGTTTCACATATTAGGGTTGTCTCGTTTAACTTTAGATACCATATTGAGAAAGAAAAATGAGAGAGCACCAGTGGTTATGTCTGTATTACACCACAGAGCTCTATTAGGCACACAATATACATGTGTGTCACACACATGTATTGAATCGCAATCACAATAAATGTAAAAGTTGTCGTTACTCTATTTAGTATAATTACACAATATGGTACAATCACAACTACCCTATTTAAATATTTCGAACATATAGTGTGATAGGCTTACATAGCTAATGGGCTTACCTTGCAAACATAAGTGTAAAATAACATATTTGTTAACAAAGCCAATTACAAAACATATTTGGCTATGATGAAGGGCTTAAAATGTGATTTGGTCATGCTTGCTTGTAAAACATTTTGATTTTTGTTGTCGGATTAATGTATAAATGCAATAAAAGAGAATGAGAGTTAGAGTTCCTACTGTTTTCCCAGCGATTGTTGGTAGCAAAGGTGGAGAGAATGCTGAATGTATCCTTTGATAAGTTTGATTTGGAGACAATTGTTTTCTTTAAAAGTTATAAGAGTTGTTGAGATCACCTATTATTTCACCCGCATTAGCTCACACGTCATTTTTCCAGTTCTAAGTCTGATGCGGTGTTGTGAGAGTTGCATCAACTAGAGATATGTCCTAAGTAGTGTTTATAAAGCTTGGACAATCCTCATCTTGCAAGCCAGTTTTGTTGGAATTACTTCCATGCAACATTGAACCTATTGCCAATGGAATAAATAAAAAGTACCAGATAACCACCATATCCTCTATTCAATTATCTCATTTAATATATTTTGTCAACTGACAGAGCATCATTTGCAAGCAAACCTTAACACATAATTAAGTTCTATATTCAGATACTCATTGTAGAAAATAAATTAAAAAAGAGAAACAACGTAGAGAAAGTAAAGAAAGAGAAGGTACTGTAATGGGATGCACTAACTTGATTACTGTCAGGATCTCTCTGTGTATACTATATACTAACTCTGGTTATTTAATTTGCAATAGTATTTTTCCTTGTTCAGCATGGTCCAAAAAATTAGTGGCATAAAATTGTTATACTGCCTTAAATCCTTGCTGTAATTAATTGTGGCCTGATTTTTTGTGCAAGAGCTTCACTAATTAATCAATTACAATTAACTTCAGGAAATCAGTTGGGATCCACGTTGGTTGACAACTTGCAACAACAGGAAAAGGAGCTTAAGCAATATATGGTGAAACTTGAAAACGCCGAGGCTACCAGGGCTACTTTGCTTTCCCAGCTTAAAGAAGCACTGCAGGAACAGGTGCAATTTTTTGTTGTAAATATGCTTATATTCAAAGACGCAATTGCTGGCTGCTTGCTAACCCCATGTTTTTCAGGAATCAAGGCAAGAACTTGTTCACTCTCAATTGCAAGTAAGAATCTGTCTTCTATCTCTGTCTATGCTCTTTTTCCATGTGTGGAATATTATCTTTCCCCCTTAATATATTGTGTTTCTGATTGTTTCTTGTATCTTGATGTACTATGGTACTTATATATTACATTGATGAAGAATCAGGCCAACTATTTGTTACCTTTGACCTTATGAGACATTGTCTGGCTTGAGGATTTTGTGAATTTAATTTCATTAATTGCTATATTAATAGAAAATATTTTTTCTAACTAAATCATTTTCTTTTGAATATTTCACGTGTTCATTATTGTTTGAATAAATAGTACATCAAAAGAATAAAAATCACCAATAAGCACACACCATGGGGCTTTTCATAAAAAACTATTTCTCTTTTTGTTGTTCTTCTTCTTCTAATAATAACAATAATAATAATAATAATAATTATAATAATAATAATAATTATTATTATTATTATAATTAATACTACTACTACTACTACTACTACTATTATTATTATTTTTCCCTTAAACGGGTTTTTTCGTTCATTAACTGTTTGGAAGCAGATAGAGAAGATAATTAATTAGTAGGTGAGTTAGGGAGGTAAATAGGAGATATGTGCCACACTGTTTTTTCTTAAAATTCGTGTTGGGTCTAACTCAACTTCATTAAACCTGCTTGTAAGGTGAGATATGCCTTCCACTTTCAAAGACTTTTTTATGTCATACCACATCACATCCAATCTCAACACCCATATCACGTATAACAGTGAACAACTGGAGCTTGACATGCAAATATGTGGCTCAACAAATTTAGGATAGACTGATACCATCTTAGAAATTGGGTTGAGCCTAATTCAACTACAAAAAACTGACTTGTTAGGGGAGAGATGTCTCTCACTCATAAACACCTTTTTAGGCCATGCCATATCTAATGCGAGATTATCAAAACATGTAAATAAGAGGAGAGTTGTAGAAAAAGAAATGTTGCCATTTGAGAAAATTAGGGCCTTAAGGTATTTGAGGTGTAGACCCTCAAAGTTCTATAGTGATCTATCCTTCTAATCGGAATTTATCTATGTTTTCCTTTGTAATAAATACCAGTTCCTATCAATTGCTATCAAGGCTCTGAGATTGGAGCTTTGGATACCAGTTCTCATTGGGCTGGATTCGACTCACCTTGTGCAAAAGGACGAAGAAACTTTAATATATTATAAGTTGAAAAAGTAGAATAAATGGACCAAGTTTTTACTGTTGATACCACTTGTGTTCTACCTGAAGGGCACATGTAGAATGGTAGATTTAGTGCAACCAAAGCTGGTTATCGCAACTAGAAGCATCAAGAACCTGCATAGGAAGACTAGGGGAAAATTTAGAGGATACAACTCCAACCAACTAGTACACGAAATTATTCTTGTCCAAAGTGGTGAGGAAGGAATGGGTATAGAGATAAAGGTGAGAAGAGAATGCAAGAGCCGAATTTTGTTTTCGTTTTGGTTGAACGACCTTTCAGAAGAAGAAATGTTTCAAATAATGGGGCTTTTAAAAATGCTGGGCCACTTTGTCATTTAATTTATATCATAGTCATCAAGTTTCATGGAGTGGGACCTTGGTGGAGTTCAGTTTTTAGAAACTAACTTTCACCTTGGGGACAACGTAAAACTCTAACAAGGTCATCCACATAAACAACAAGATATATGCATTGGTTAGTAGAGGAATGTCTATACTCTATAAAACATCGAATGGTCGACTTCACTACTAACCATGCCAAATTCCTGAAGAACTAAATTGAATCTACCATGCTCTACGACTCTACTTCAGGCTGTATAAGGATTTTCACAGCCTACAAACAAAGCCATGAGAATGATACCCCCCCTGAGCAACGTACCCAAGCAGTTGCTCCATATAGACCTCCTCAGTTAGATCATCTTATAAAAATGCATTCTTGATATCCAACTGATAGAGAGTCCAATTGCGCATAACTGCCATAGATAAGTAAAGATGAACATACGTCATACTTGCAACTGTGAAGAAGTGACAATATGGTCTAGATTGAAATCTTAGTGTAGCCGTTAGCTACGAGATGAGTTTTCAAGCGAGAGGGGACAAGAGTCCAAGTATGGTTAGAATCTAGGGTTGTCATCTCATCAATCATAGCCTACCGACATCCCAGGTGAGAGAGTGCTTCTAGTACAGTGTTTGGAGTAGACACTGAAGCAATGGGAAGGGAATATGCAATGGTAACTTAGGAGATTATGTATGAGACAAAAGTTTCAAGTAGAATGAGTACCTTTGCAAAAAGCTACAGGTAGGTCCACAAACAGTTCTGATTGGGCCGAAGAAGGTTGAAGAACGAGGACGACGCTGATAAGTAAGAAAAGGAAGGACCAAAGGGATGAAAGACTTTAGTGTATATGAGGATGGAAAGTCAGAAGCAAATGAGAGAGAACTAGTAATATCTCAGAAAAATTCCTGTGATATTGACGAAGTGAAGAATGAAGTATCCTCAAAGAAGGTGACATGCATATTTGTACAAACGATGAGTTGAAGGGGAACATCAGTACCCTTTGTATACTCGATAATATTCAAGAAAAAGGAACTTAGTTGCACGAGCCTTCAACTTATCGAGACATGAACAAAACAGGTAGATCCAAATATACTCGGAAG
>NC_021161.2:5493775-5507549 GCF_000331145.2 Cicer arietinum
TGTTCATCAAGAAATAGTAGAGTGAGGTACTTTGTTGTCTAGAGAAGAAAAATGTGTTCTGTTGATCAAATAACCAGCAATAAGAATTGTATCGCTCCAAAATTTTGGAGATGCATTTACATGAATCAATAGAGTACATGCAGTTCAATAATATGACAATATTTTCTTTTTGCAAATACCATTCTATTGTGGGGTGTGAGGAAAAGATGATTGATGAACCATATCATAAGAGGCCATAAAATTATTGCAAGAAGCATAAATTTGACGACCCCTTAGATCGATACAATGCAAGACTAGTACCAAAGGGATATACTCAAGCCTATGACACCAATAATAAGGAGACATTTGCTTCTGAGGCCAAGGTGAACATTGCACATTTACTCTCTCTTGTTGCCCATTTTGGTTGGGACCTACACCAATGTGATGTTAAAAATGCTTTCTTACATGGAGACTTAGAAGACGAGATGTATATGGAGATTCCCGCGAGAATTGGAACCACAAGTGGAACAAACCAAGTGTGGAGATTTAGGAAGACCTTATATGGGCAAAAGTACTATTCCTATGCGTGTTTCGGAAGATTCACAAAAGCAATGGGGACCTAGCCTACAAGCAAAGTCAATGAGATCATTCTCTTCTCTTGAAACATTTACAGAGAGGAAAACTAATTGTTCTTGTTTGTGTCGACAATATCATTATTACATGGTTGAGAGACAATGGTTCTTGGAGAAACTATCTATAGAGTTTGAGATGATGGACATTGGTGTACTTAAACATTTCTTGGGAATTAAAGTGGCCTACTCACTCACAACAAGGCATTTTTTTCTCGCTCAGTGGACGTATGTGCTGGATCTTTTGCAGGAAACATGCAAATTTGGATGTTAACCTGCAAGTGTTGCCGTCGAGCAAAATCACAGGATGAACTATGAAGAGGGAAGTGCTAAGGTTGACAAAGCTCAGTACCAGAGATTAGTGGGGAAGTTAATTTACTTGGCTCACAGCAGACTAGATTTAACATATGCAATCAGTTTTGTGAGCTAGTTCATGCATGATCCAATGGTGAGACCCCTGGAAGCTGTAGAGCGTGTGTTGCAATATCTCAATGCTATTCTAGAGAGAGGACTCCTATTCAAAGGAGGTGTAAGTTTGATTATGGAGGCTTATACTTACACTAATTATGCAGGTTCAATGATTGATAAAAGATCAATTTTTGGCTATTGCACATTCCTATGCAGGAACCTTGTCACTTGGAGGAGCATGAAGCAGAATGTATTGGCTTACTTGAGTACTAAGGGAGAATTTAGAGTTATGGTACAAGGAATTTGTGAGCTATTGTGGATTGAAATTGTGCTAGAGGTTTTGAAGATAAATATGAAGTTGTTCTGTAACAATAAATTAGTCGGCATTATTGCTTATAATCCCGTGCTGCATGATAGGACAAAACGCATTGAGAAAGAGAAGCTGGATGTGGATTGATAACTAACTATACCCTACATTTCTTCTAGGCATTAACTGACAAATGTGTTAACAAAGAGCTTACCAACTGAAAGGTTCAATCAACTTACAAGTTGGGGAATGATAATATTTGTTCAGCCTCTTGAGAGGAAGTGTTATAATCCATTAAAAAGTTTAGTGATTGTACTCTCATTACTTTTGAAATAATACTCACATAATTTTCCCCAATTCTACATTTGCTAAACAAGATTTGTGATGATTTTTAATGTTTTGCAGGCTGCACAAGACCAGATTGAGCGAGTAGCTAGTATCAGGAAGAGGTTTAGCCAAGCACCAGAAGCCACAAGGGTGCTGGAACAAAATATTCCATCTGCTCAACCAAATAGTACCCCTTCTCAGCCTTCTTTTACCCAACCTACTATGTCATTTGCTCCTCTCCAAACTACTGAAGAAGATAAGAAAGCAGCAGCTGCTGCCGTTGCTGCTAAGCTTGCTGCCTCTTCATCCTCAGCTCTCATGCTTACATCTGTTCTTTCTTCCCTTGTTGCTGAAGAAGCTGCCTCAAAGAATGGTAGTTTAAACTCTACTGGATTTTCTTCAATACCACCTGGTTTTCATCCGGAGAAAAGATCCAAACTTGAACAGCAAAGGCCTGTTTCTGATGTCAACAATTCTGATCCCGGGAGCTCTTCTTTTTTCGCCACTTTACAACAACAACCTTCTGTGGCAAATGTGCCACTGACACCACCAACCATGCAATCTGTGTCACAAACCAATCAATTACAAGGTGCATTTGGTTCAGTGCTCCCACCCCATCATTCACAGATGAATCCACTATCAAATCAGTATGTTCATTCTACCGGATTGATGGTCGGGGGAATTCCTTATGGATATGGATCAAACAACCTACAACCTCCACCTCCACCTCCTTTGCCTCCACATGTGGCAATGGGGTTAACTAGGCCCAACACTCAGCCATCACAATCACCTCAATCACAGGCTCAGCAAGCGCAGCAGCAACAACATTCGTCAGCTGGAGGATTTTACAGGCCACCTGGCGCTGGATTTTATGGGCAAACCCATCCATCAACACCGCCGTCACAGGCACCTAGGCAGTGAGTATTGTTTAAAGACGAACAGCTAAAATCGCTGTAACCGATGTTGTAAGTTCCTTTAGTAAATTGCTGTATGCATAGGATTTTCTTGGAGGCTGTGTAATATGTGTATATCATTAGAGAATTAGATACCGCATGAATTCTGTAGTGTTGCCCTCTTCTACCGCACTCTTGAATGAGTCGTAGGTTCTGATGCCATTAGCCAATACTAGACCGTTCTTTAAAGGAAAGAACCAGAATGAACTGCTGGGGCCCTCACTAGTTTTTACGAAGAACTGAATACTCTTGTTATGGTGCATCATGTGTGTGGTCCTCTGTCTTCTTGAAGATGCATATTAGCATGAACATTAGTAGCTGGTGCTAGGCAGATCTTATAGATGAATTCTGAGATGATTTTTCATTTCACTGATCACTGTTATCCTTGGTATACTACTATACTGGAAGTAGTATCTAATCTTTCTTGACAGGATATGTTGTCATTTGGGTTGGTTGGGTTTTGCATGAAAGCCTTGGTATGAGGTACGCAGACAAGTCCCCTCCTCAAGACAAGGTACATTAATGTTTGGTTTTACCTTTGTCCTTGTCTGCGTTAGAAATTAAAATTCAATCATATATAACAAGTGTTTTTTTGGAGCGACTTTCGTATAAGTCACACTAAATCATATGAGTCCTTGGTAAATTTGGTGGGACTTAGGAATTTCAACTAATAGAAATGTGCTGGAAATAGTGTGTTGTAAGCATATTATTCGCAAGTGTATATGAGGTCAAGATAGAACCTCTTTTGCATAAATTAATTTACATTTCTTATTATCATTTTTATATATTTTTATGCAAAATAAAAACTAATTTGTGTTTGTTTACAATTATAAAATTATATTTTAACATATCTTATTTACCACATTATTATCAAATTATTTATCAGAAGCTATTAATTATTCATTATAATCAGATTGTTGTTTTTGTTTAGATTTAATTACTTCCAAAAGTTGAACCAATCAAAAATAAAATTTTAAAATATTTTTGTTTTTAAGTAAATAAAAAAAAAAAACAGGTTCATAAATTGATACCATCTTTCGACTACAATTCATCTTTAATATTTATTAAGGAAATTAAATAATTGGATTTATTTTGCTTTAAAGAAGAGAAAATATTCGGTTTTATCATATTCTTATTAGCTTATGTATTTTTTTATAGTATAAAAAATTGAGTGTTTACGAAAAAGTAAATTTTGTAAAGTTTTTAAATATCTTTATTGAGCCAAACAAATCTGTTCTCCTCAGTTTGCTTTGGTTCAAAGATTGTAAAATTTCAACAAAGTCAAATTGACTATTTTTTTATTGGTTTAGATTTTATTTTTCCATCATAAATCAAACCAAATCAAATATTTGTTATAGCATTTGATAAAATATATTGTCTTGATATCTGTATGGTTTAACTCCACCGACAAATGTTGAAATTATAAATTAAATATCATGTTTGGATTGAATTCGGAATCTCACGTTTATTCATCTGCTAAAAAAAGAAACATTATCTTGATACCACCATCTATTTTTAAAATATCTCAAGTTATTATTTTCTCTTCTCATATTTAGTCCCTAAAATTTATTTAATTGATTATTTATTCACAATTGCTATTTTAAATAATTTATTTTAATTCTATGACCAAATTTATGAATATAGGCGATAAATGCACCATTGGGTACAAGCTAAAGATTATTTTAAAATAGTTATCAAATATGAATTGGACTGACGACAGTAAAATTGATTCATGACCAATCTATTCAATAGTTCAAATTATTTATGTTGTTTTTTTTAACAATAGTTTATATTGTTTGATAGACCATGAAATCTTGGGATCCGAATTACATTGACGCTATATTGTTTGATAGACCGAGGTTATGATGAAGTTAAGGATTTTTGAAATGATCTGATTAAACTGAATCACTAGAATAAGTTTAATTAAACTGGATCACTAGTATATAATTGGTTAGATTGGAATTTGTTTACCAATGACGTTGATCAAGTTCAATTATATTGGAGTTCCTTCTTTGGTATGGTTGTGTACGATATTTGAAAGGATCACAATAGTCTAGTGTTTTTTCGGTCTTTCTCATTCGAAAAAAACTTTGCTTTTTTAGATTCTCAATCAAGTTAAATTCATTGATAAAGTTCTTCTTCAGTAGAAACTTTAACACTCCTCGGCTAATCAGGAAGTAGTTGTTGTATGACACAAACTCCAAAGGTTGGTTCAAAATAAATGTGGATGATCTCTTAGAGCTTCTTTTAGTAGTCTATATGGGGTGTACTTATTCATGATACAAATGATAAATTTGTCAAATGTTTTTATAGTATAATTGGTTCTTGTTATGTAGTGTGGGCTAAACTTTGGACTTTAACGTTGGACATCAAGCTTGCACGATAATTAAATCCTACTTCAATTATATTTTGAATTAGACTCTATAGTTGTGGTTAATATGATTCTCGAAAAATCGTCTACAAATATGCATATCCAACTTCTACTCCAAGAGATTATTTATATTCTTCAGTGCTCGTATTAGAGAGCATCAGTTACTTATATATTAGGGAGATCAATCAATCTACATATTGGTTAGCTATTAAGAGTCACTTTGCTCAATCGTTTGAGTGGATTGTAGTGAATTTTTTATTAATTATAATTATTGATAATGTAAAATTACTAATGATATATCGATTGAGTGCTTTGACGGAATAAATGATTAAAATAAAAGGAGAAAAAACAACTCTTAGAAATTTGTTTTGCTATCTTTTGATTCTTGGGTATTGATCTTAGACCATTTGTCAATGTTCTTTTGGGCTATCTCTACCTGCAAAAGTCCAAATAAATATTTAAATTTGCTTCAACAAAACTACAAAAATAACTTGAAGAAATGAAAAATGAAAGTGAATTACCTGTTTGTTCCAATCAGTTTTACAAGTGATGATAATAAGCACTACGGTTTGAACAAATGTTCCAAACAACATACCCATCCAAACACCCTATAAAAGAGACTAAGTAATTATTTAATGATGATATTAGTAATTAAGGGGGGTACAAAAGTGAAATGAATTAATTACCTTGACTTGCAAATTGAAAATGATACCAATGAGAACTCCAACAGGAATACCAATTAGGTAATAACAACCTATGTTTACATATGCCACAATACTTTGCCATCCAGCTCCAACAGCAACTCCTATTTATATTAATATTAATATTAATTATTATTAAATTTCTCTCAACAAAATAATAATATAGCAAGTGAACAATTTCTAAATTAAGAATAAATAATTACCAGAGAGCACAGGTTGAATACTATTCAATAAGATGGAAAATGCAAGCAAAGGTGATAAATCTCCAACAGCATGAGCCACATCAAGATTTGAAGTGAAAATGTAAGCAATTCTTTTGTTCAAGAATAGAAAGACAAAGAAAAGAATCAATCCAATTGCAAATGATGTGAGAGTTGTTATCACAATGGAAAATTTTGCATCTCTTGAATTCCCTCTTCCTAGCTCATTGGACACCCTAACACTGCAAATTATTCCAAATAAATAAATATATATATTATATATACAAACATTGATATATTGTGATGAATGATTATTATAACAAATCACCTACCAAGCTGCAGCAAAAAAGCCAAGGGATATCATCATTTCCCATCCACTGATGTTTATGCTGAAAACCAAATAATTTCATACCAATTACAACATTAATTACCAAACTAAGAACTATGTGCATGTTTGAATTGACTCTGAATATATAAAATTACGGTGTGTCACAATTATTAATAAAAATTATACTTTGGAATTTTAAAAAAATTACAGTGTCACATTAATTTTATCAATTTTATCGTGATTCAATTCAAAATATATATTTAAAATCACAGATTTACGATTGATTTGATAAAATTATGGTAGTAAACTAGAGTTCTATCAAATGCAGGGTAATTCAAACATGCACTATATTTTTTTGTATGAAAATATAAATCAAACTATGATAAGTAGAAGAATGAGATAGAGAATTACCATATGGAGAGAGCACCAAGGACAACCTCAGCATTTTCCATGTTTCCAGTTAGAAGAACCAAAATTCCATTGTACCATGTCTCAAGGCTGTAAAATTAGGAACCATATATAGCTTTATATAATCACATAAATTTCTTTAGTCATTTTCATTTACAAAATAATAAAACTGATTCAATTAAGTATGAAATCAACAATAAATTATGAAATTATCAACATAATTTAAAAGTGTGCCTATAATTTTTTTTTTTAACTTTTTGGTTACGATGGAAGAAACCTTGATAATTTGGTTGGAAGATAAGTAAAATTCGATAAAAAAAATATTTCAATCAAAAATAGATTTTTCCAAGTGATTCGTTCTTAATTGAAACTAATGAACTATTTGAATGCAATCATTTAATTTGTAACTATAAACTTTTAAGATACAATAAACAAT
This sequence comes from Cicer arietinum, assembly GCF_000331145.2. Classification (NCBI taxonomy): domain Eukaryota; kingdom Viridiplantae; phylum Streptophyta; class Magnoliopsida; order Fabales; family Fabaceae; genus Cicer; species Cicer arietinum. Next base: position 5,500,823 of record NC_021161.2, read on the forward strand.
AGTCTAAATCTAATATAAGAATTGTTTTCATTATTTTCAAAAATGTATAATACGAAGTTAACATTTTATCTTCACATCTTATTAAGTTAAAATGAATACATTTAAAAAATAAAGAAAAAAATATTTTTACAAAATAAACATATCCTTAAAAATAAAATAAAAATTAGTTAATTAAATTCTTACCACAACATAACACCAGAAGAGACAGAAAGCTTGACAACAGGCCAAAGATCTTTGAATGCCAAAAGTGTGAAACCTTTCCAAGTATCATGACATTTAGTCATAATAAAAAATAGTTGACCAAAATTTGGTAACCATAATCCCAATAATGTTGATATCATTGCACCATTTAATCCAAAATCATACTTAACAATCAAAAGCCATGACATGAAAAGGTGAATTGCAATAGTAAATGCAGCTAAGTAAGCAATAATCATATTTTTGCTTTGTGCTTGCAAGAATGTTTGGCAAGTGGATGAAACACTATATGATAAACTAATACCTATTGACCAAAGTGAAATTGTTTCTGCTACTTTTGCTATTTCTTTTTCTTGTCCTAATGCTTCAAAAATTGGAGCGATAAATAGGTAAAGAGGAAGAAGTAAAATTGATGTGAAAAGTAATACTATCCATGATCTTTGTAGATACACTCCAAGCATGTCATATTGTTTTGCTCCATATGCTTGTCCACATAGTGTTTCCAATGCACTTGCCATACCAAGCTGCATTTCACAATTTTCATCCATTTAAATTATAATAATAATAATAATAATAATAATAATAATAATAATAATAATAATAATAATAATAGCAAAACTACATAGGACCATTTTAACTTAATTTAAAGTTTGAAATAGATTTGTGTGTATGTTAATTTTGTCAATTTTACATTTTAAATTTGTTCTTTATATTTAAATACGTCAAAAATATTAGAATAAACGTTATTTTTATTGATGTATGAAGTAAATATCCAAATTAGTTCTTGAAATTGTGGGATTGTATTAACTTAGTTACTCATATTATCGATATTTTAAAATATATAATCTTTAAAATTACAAAATTTTGATAAAGATTTGTTTATCCGTTGATATTTGTATAGACTAAAATGACTTAAATTTGTAATATCATAAATAAAATTGAAACTAAGTGAATAATGTCAAGGATACATTTACTAACAAATTCAAATAGAATGATGAACTTGAATAACATTTGCAATTTCACGGATCATTTTAAAAAATTGTTAATGTGTGAGGAACTAGGTTGAAACAATCTACAATTTCAAAGACTACCTTAACGATTTACTCTCTATGTATGTTACAAAAAATCCTGATTATTCAAAAAGGTAAATTATATATTGAATTCATAAAGATAATATCTAAATTATATCATAATGACTGTTAAAATATCTAATCATCAAAATTAACATAATTTTTTGTGTTTTTCTAAGTTTGTGTCCACGTTATTATCAACGAGAGTTTAATTGTGATACCGAGTTGTAAAACATTTTTTATAACATATCATTGAATAATGATTTACACAAAGTTGTAAGGGGACTAAAAATAAAACTTGTTTTAATGGTGTAAACATTTATAAAAAAAAAAAAAAAAGACTAATTTGAAAAAAAAATAAATAAACACCTATTTAAAACTTTAAATCAAGTTAAATAACCTCTAATTTAATTTTGTCTAAAATAATCTAACACAATTCACAAAAAAGTATGAGAAAGAAAAAAAGTAGACTTACCAATATACCAATGACAAACTTATTTAGAACAGATGTGACAAGTGCATATGCAGCAAGTTCAGTTGAACCAATATGACCAATGAAAGCTTGACTTATTATAAAAATTCCAAATGTTGATAGCCTTGTAAATGTTGCTGGCCCAGCTACCTTCCAAATCTTCTTGCTTTCTTCCCATACCCTTTTTCTTAGTGATGATTCTTCATTTTCATCATTCTCATATGAATCTATAAATTTCTTCTTCAACATCTCCTCTCTTAGATTTTCCATTGACATTTTTACTACTATTGTCCTGCCAATTTTTGTTCTTGTATAAAGATATGTAATTCATAGATTGTGTGATATATATGGCATAATATATATAATAATTAATAAGGCAAATTAAAATTAATTTTCATGGATTGAAGAGTATTTTAATAACTTTTCATGGAATGATTAAAAAAATTTACTCGTACATCCAATCATATTTTACAGTATTGTCATGTTAGAATATTTTTTAGTTTAATGTCTTCTCATTTTTATCAATAAAAAGTCAATTTATTTGATTGACAATAGAATATAAAATTGTAAATGAAATAGTTTAAATAAAAGATAAAATTGAAACAAAATAAGTCACCTTAAAATTTAGTATTTTTTTGTCAGTAAATTTAGTATTGTATATATATATAGATATTTTTAAAATTTATATTTAAGTAAAATAGAGAATGATAAAATGGTAAGTAAAATAATTTAAATAAATAATAAAATTGGAAGAAAAATAAGATACATCAAACTTTTATATATAGTATATTTAGATTATAATATTATTTTTCAAAATATATGTATAAATATCTACATTGAGATTTGTGAGAATGATTCAATGTATGTACAGTTTTTATTATTATTGTATGTTTACAATTAATTAAAAAAAAATAAAAAATAAAAACTCACTTTAAAAAAAAATCGATGCGTACACATTTATTGATGAAATGTAATTTGATACATTGTATTGATGCATAGTAATTAAATGGATATTTAAATAAACCAGCATGTGAATGATTTAGGATTGAATACATTGATTGAGTAAAATAAGTATATAGAACACTGTATGGAAAACAAGTAACATCATGTAGAAAGGCTTATCCATAACTAGATATTAGGTATGTTTTCATGAGCTTGAAAAAATATAGTTATTGCCAAAAATTGATGTCACACGTTATTAATAAAAAGATAAAACTCAAGAATAGTTTTTAATAGTAATATTTGTCATTTTAAAATTAGTTTCTATAAGATTGAATTCAACATACTTAATATAAAAATATAATATATTATCAGAACCTATTGATTTAGACCACTATAATATTGTGTGAAGTATTAAGAAAAATTAATATCCTACATTAAAAGGGATAAAGCCTAAAAACATTTAAGGTATTTATAAAATAATGTATATAAGATTAATAGTTAAATTGCATGAAAAATAAAAATAGTAATTAAATTTTCAAGGATTAACTAGAAACATGAAAAGAGTAAAGTATTTACATAATATTGTTATTAATTTAACCAAACTAATTTTTAGAAAAAGATAAAGTCAAACTCCTTAATTGTTGTTGACTAAGATACAACTTTTTTTGGAGGCATGTTGACCAATTAATATATGCATAATCTTTTTTTTTTTAAAATACATGCATAATCTACCGATACCAATCACTATCATACTTAGAAAATAAATAGATACTAATAGCGCTATAAAGTTAATTTCAAATTGATTTTCATGACCAATTCTTTGGAGCCAATCCCAACAATTTAAAGGAGATCCAAGAGTACATATTAAAAATACCACCCTTTAGTTTTAAGCAAACAAAAAAGAAACAAAATTCAATGATGAAAGCATAATACACTTTAGATTTAAATGTTTTCTAAAATATGATTTTATTCTTTTTGGTTATAGTGTTTCTCTTTTTTTAGTTTCTGTAAATTTTTTTATCTGGATTAAATCTCTGTAAATTTTTTATTTGTATTAAGTCTCTGTATATTTAAAAATTATTATTTTTAGTCTATAATGTGAGTTCATTGAACTATATAGTGTGATTTTATTGGTCATGTATAATGTTAGAGATTAAACACAATAGTTTTTGAATTTCAAGAGACTAATTTCGAATTAAAAAAATTACAAAATTAAAAATATTATAATTATATGAACTAAAATAATATTTTTCTACTTACACTTTATGTCCAAATAGCTAGTGTGGAGGTCAAAATTAAAATTAATAATATTATAATTATAAAATTATTTTTGTTAAAATTGATATAAATGAAGTCAATTTTTTTTAATGTATTTATGTAAAAGTAAAGTATACAATACATTTGAGATAAAAAATGTCAAAATTATATTTGGGTCTAGAATCTCTTTTACATATCACAAAAAGTAACATGCACAAATTATTCATATGTAGAACTACCATTGAAATTTACTTATGAATAACACTAATTTATCAAACAAAGCTTATAGGCAATTTTTAAAACTTTCATTTCTTATAAAAGAGGAAAGAGGATGGATTATTTAGACTATTTTATGTATGAAAGGATAAAAAAAGTGCACTGAGAATCAATGAGGAAAAGAATGAGAGTTCACCTTTATTGTCTTTAATATGTTTTGTTGTCAATAGAAGATGTTCTCACAAAAGGAAGAGCAAGAAGGCCCTGGAAAATACCCCACTTTAGGTCTAAAGCTCAAGCTTATTTATATATAGATAATAAAAAATATTGATGTATAAAAATGGTGAATGTGGTGAGCGGTTTGAATTGACTAGCCTCATAAAATATTTGCTTCACATTAAATACTCTACATGAATTTCAAATATATAATAATAATAATAATAATAATAATAATAATAATAATAATAATAATAATAATAATAATAATAATAATAATAATAATAATAATAATAATAATAATTTCACCCTATATCAATTATTACAAAGTAATATTAGAGCATCTATGTTCAATCATGTCGAATGGATCAAGTGTCGGTTCGATGTTAATTAAATATCAATTGTGTTTATTTGTGTATTATTTTTATTTTTACGAAATATTATTATGTTATGTGCTGTATATTTTTCTATAAATGTATATGTTGATTGTTGCTTAACAATTTTACGTGGTACATTTGAAGTTACATGAGTAACCAAGAACTTCTAGAAAAATTGTCTTATAATTTTTTTGAATTTTATTTGATTTATTGATGTGTGTAAAAAATTTATGCATTCTTGCTTTGTGTGAAAAAGTTAGAAGCTACAATTTTTTTATTGATTAGTTGTATGTCAAAAATTGTTACATTTTGTTAATGTTAATTTAAATTGATATGAAATTATTTTAATTATTTGCTTACTTAAATATTAACTTGTTGTAAATTTGATTGTTAAATTATATGTCTTATATTTAAAGTTTTAATTTTAAATAAAATATTTCTTTTCAATTTTAATTTGACTTTAGTGGGAATCTTTAGATTGTTGTCATTACTATAATCGTTTGTTTTAAAATAATATTGTAGATATTGTTGTCAATAAAAATAAAAATAAAAATATTGTCTTGAATAGTTATAATATTTTAAAATTCAGTTTTTTTTTAATATATAGAGCACATAAATTGATTTCATCCAAAGTAAAAATATTGATTTTCATGCTCAAAAAGTTAAAAAAATATTCATTTGGTTTGATTTTAAATTTTGAATCACTTGAAAGTGTTAGAGTTTTTATTTTGCTATTGAAATCAATTAAAAACATTCGTCTTGATTTTAAAATTGTAAAGAATTCATATTATTAACAATAATAACTGTTGAATATTTAAGATTGGTAGAACTTTGAAGTTAATATATTTACAATACAAGTTGGAAGGAATTAAAGTTGATTTATTTAATAAAACAAAATTAATTTTATATTTAATTTGTTGTTGATTTATTTATACGAATTAAATTGTGTTGGAATAATATTGATTTAAAAAATATTATGATGATTTGGTTTAAAATTTAGAGTAACCAGAAAATTTCTCCATGTTTTACCATGTACTTTTTAAGAAAATCTAGAACATTTATTATAGTAATAATTTTGAGAAAATAAGTAAATTAGAACTATTTCGGAAACTTTTGTTTTGGAAAAATTTCAATATATATAATCTGATTTTCCTATAAAGATATATATAGGTTGAAAATAATATTATAAGATATAGGAGAAGAAAACACTAGATTTATTGATCAATAGCATAAAAAATAGGGACAACTTGAGAATCTTTAGCTTTTTTTTTTTTTTTGGGTCTTAGAACATATGGTAAATTTTATCATAATTAACTCACACAACTGTAAGTTAATTTACACAGTTAAAAGATTTCGAGTTCGAACTCGGGACAAGACATTCAACTTATCAATATCGACATTTGTCAATTAAGTTATAACTTAAGAACAAGATGATTTTGCTTTAGATAACAACAAAGCATTCGTCAACAAAAAAATAAACGGGTCAAAGACTAACCATAAGTATATACTTGAGTAGGCAACCACAACTTTAACTTATATGATAAACTATTCTGCTTAATAATTCAATATCAACGATGAGTTTTAAAAACTTATTATAAGTTGATTTGAAATTATTTAATGAAATTTCAAATAGTTTAAAAAAAATTATACAAATTTGTAGAATTGGTTTACTCAATAAGAATTTTTTATTTTACAGTTGATTTGGTATAATTCATAATTGATATTGAGATATTAAATGAAATAACTTATCACAAAATTACACCTCAAGTCAACCGATTATCACCTTATTGAGTAAATAACTCATCAGATAATTACTTACTCGTGAAATAGACAAATTCTCACCTATATAAGTTATATTCAATATTTCCAACAACTTACCAAATATTTTTTCCCTAACAAATAAATTACCAAATATCATAAACCAAATAATATATATATATATATATATATATATATATATATATATATATATATATATA
>NC_021161.2:5507559-5596610 GCF_000331145.2 Cicer arietinum
CATATATATATATATATATATATATATATATATATATATATATATATATATCAATTTTAGCCTTTTACATACTCTTAATTTGTTTTATTTAATGATAAAAATTTTAAATACATACTAGTACTCTATATTGTGGATTTTATCATATTATCATAAAGTGTATTAAAAAAAGTATTTTCTCATATTGGATTGTTGTCTTTTTCTTTGAAAAAATTGCATTTATCTTTTTGATATTTCCTTACATGACACTCATACCTTTTTAGTTTTTAAAATTCATTTATATTTCTTTTATTCACTAAAAAAAATTATGTATAACAACTTTTTTGTCACATTTACAATGTAATATGTCATTTATAAAAAAAGACACTAAAGTTCACACTTCAGTGTTGTACCACTACAAATATAATTATACCTTTCAAAATTGTAGATACTAAATGTATGGTTGCACTTTACAAATTAAAACAAAAACTGTAATCGTGTTATATAATAAATGATAAAAATAAATGTAATTGTGACAATATGTAAAATATGTAAGTGGATAAAAGAGATATAAGTCATTTTTTAAAATTAAAAGGAGCGTAGGTATCATTTAAAGAGAATTTGGGATATGTCAATGCAATCTCCTCTTTCACTTTTAAGTATTATTAAATATAATTTATTTTTTGATTAATTTAAAATGTTAAATTTATTTATTTTTTGTCAAATTTGTACTCCTTGAATTCATCCAATCTCATTTATAAATTAACAAAATGTTCTTATTTCATATATATTAAGAAATTAATTATAAAAACTAAAATGCTCCTTTATTATAATATTTGCCACATAAAATTTGCATTAAAACTATGCATTTATTCTAGAAAATAGGAAAATGATTAAGGAGTATTTTTTTATCAGGAACAATGTATTCATATATTTTTCAATTATTATATACTATGTTTCTTATTTTAACTTACGTTCATATTTTTATAGTATAAAAATATGTTTGAAAATGAAGATTTTTTATTTTTTTATTTTTTTATTTTTAATATAATTTTCTTAAAATTATAAATACTGTTAACTCGATTCAACATAACTAAACCAACTCGTTTTTAGATTAATCAGAAAATTACTTCTACTTAATCGATAAACAGAACAAAACAATGCATGTGAATTAAACTTAATTCACAACAATCAACACATAACTAGCAATTATAAACATTATTTCAACAACTTAATGAGAAGTATATGCAAAATCTAATTGTAAATAAGATGATTTCCAAATACATTACATCAAATACCTAATACGAAAACCCACTTTTTTTAGTTTAAAAATACTAAAAGAAATGTCTTCATAAAATTTCACAAAAGCATAAAAATAAGATCAAAACACAAGAATCCATTTAATTTAATAATTATAAAAAAGAAACTTTTAAGATCCAATGTCAAGCAACTTAAAATCATACAAAGAAAACCAAACAACATATTTTGTCTAACAACATATTTTGTCTTTTGAACAAGAAATGAATCAAATATATAGGAGCAATTACTCTCAACGGCGATTATAGTTCATTAGAGCTTTCTTCACATTTTCAAGAGTAGTTGTCAATAAGGTTCTGGCATTAGCCGCACTTTCAACATTTGTTAGGTTGGTGGTTCTCTCTGAACTACAAGACAAAATCTCGTAAGCCAGAGTCAACAAAGAACCACCTTTGAATCCTTCCGAATTAGTTGCATTTGATTTTTGATCATTTGGACACACAACAAAACCTGAAGGAAGAATATGCATTTTTACAGTGTCTTCACCCCTTATGGCCACATTCATAGATGCAATATCAATTCCAGCAAATATAACATATGATCCCACATGTGATGTGAAATTTTCTTGAAGAATCAATACATTTTTCTCACTAGGGATGAAAGGCTGTTTCACATAAGAAAATAAAATTGAAATTAATTTTAATCAATTTTTTTTTATTTTGACTAGAAGTTTAATTTTGTTACACACAATTGAAACATAAATTTTAAAGAAATGGTAAATACCTTCAAAAGGGAAATGAAGTTTCCATGATGATATCCATTTGAAATGTGTGCAATCTCATGCACTCGATTTCCATAAGCAAGAACATCCCACTATAATAAATAAATAAATAAATAAAATTAACATGTAACCATTAACAAATATTTGATGCAAGATTAACATTTAACTACCAAACGAGACTTATTTATTTATTTTTATTAAATAAACAAAAATTGTAAAAGTTATAGGAAATGAACCTTTGATCGTTTAGTAGGATCAATGAGGAACTCAAAAACTTTATCAGATGGTAAAGGAGTCCAAAGGGTGGCAATAGCAACAACACCCTTTCCATTTGGCTGGCCTGAAGAAGTGATGTCTTGAAAAGAAACCCTAATCCCACCAATGCTATCTTGAATTGTACTTGGAAATTCCACATTACTTTGTGTTGTTAGACATTCACAAAACATCCTAACCATTCTATGAGAAAGCCTCATCACACTTTTTCTCCCTTCAATTGTTTCGATCACTGAAATCACGACATAAATTTAGAAATAAAAAATATAATCTGTGTAATTTTATCATTAAGTGTTAGATTAGACGTCAAATTTAGGTTTCGTTTACTTTGTGAAAAAATTATATTTTTATTTTTTAAAATTTGTGTTAAATTTATTTGTTAATAAGAAAATAAGAGACTTTATCTAAACAACTGTATATGTTATCAGAAATAATAAAAATAAAAATAAAATATTTTCATTATTTTCAAGAATACATCATCCCTGAGAGAGAGGACTTTGAGGCTGTTCGAGATGTATAGTCGAATAGAGCCCCAAAATTTTAGAGGCACCAATAATTTTTTTTTACTAAGTATATATGACAGACACAATTTTTAGGTTAAGGTATTTACTAAAAAGTTATAGTCATATTAAAATAATTTTAAATGAATTTTTTTTTCAATCTAAATTATAAAGACCAAATACATTAACTTTTATTGAATCAACTGTCTTTTATAAAAAAAAAATTGATTTCACAAAATATAATAGGTTCTTATTGACCAATTTTAAATTTTATGTCTCTAATTTTTTATCAGTATTTAAACTTTTTCTAATAGTATTTGATTTGAAGAGTAAAGATGAAAAAGTGTAACCTCCTCCAGATTCATGATCAGGGATCCTTGGAAGGAAGAAACTATAAGTTTTCTCACACATTCTCTGAAGTTCTTTAATCCAACTTTCTGCTCCATATAAATTATGTGTACCAATAAGATCTTTATATAAATGATGTGTATGGATCTCATCATTCACTTCCACATGTTCAACCCAAGTAACCTAAAGCATAAAACATGTAATAAAAATAAAAATAATAATAATAATAATAATAATAATAATAATAATAATAATAATAATAATAATAATAATAATAATAATAATAATAATATAAAATACTGACCACACAAGTGCCATTAGGCAATTGACGAATCATGCAACCAGATGGATATTTCCAAGCATGAGAGTGATGATTAGTGTTTGGTTGAGAGGAATCATATGACACATTTGCTATCATCCATGTTCCAACACCAATTTGTTTGCAATATCGAATTATGTTAAATTCACGAGGTCGCACTAGAGGTGACAAAATGTGCATTTTTTCATACATCTATTACAACAACAAAATCAAATTAACAATTACTAATATCACTATTAAAAATTATATTTAAAACCAACATGCTTAATTAACACAAAAATGAAATATACCAATTGGAGTGATATATCTCCATTTTCCAACACCCCTGTTTCAAACACTTTGATTGTTTCACATTTTTTCACCATTGTTGGAAACAACTTTGCCCATTTCACCTGAAAAAATGTGACTTATATATCATACTCTTCTAACAATATATATAAAACTAAATAATTAAATTTGTAATTGAAATTGTAGGATTGTATCAATTTCGTTCATCCTATTATCGATATTTCAAAATAATCTCTAAATTTATAATTTTTTAATCAAATTCCATCCCTTCATTATCTATATGTCAAAATGATCTATAAAATTGATTTTATTTTTTTTAATCAATTTCATCATTATGTTGATATTTGTATGACACTCTAGCTAGTATGACATTAAATCGATAATACCAAAAATAAATTTAAAACTACATGAATAATATCATAATTGCATTTGAGATTAGATTCATATATATAACAAACTTGATTAACATTTTTTAAATTTATAAATCATTTAATAAGATTATTGATAATATGGTGCATAGTTTATACAATCCTACAATTTCAAAAACAGAGGAGTCATAAGAACATTCTTACCGGGTCAAGAAAAATGTCAACTAATATCATGCCACTAAGGTTGACCATGGCTGAATATTTTGATGCTTCTTTAACAATATTGGGACCTTTGAAGTGACTTTTCTTAGGAAAAACTTGCTCATAAGCTTCATGAATTAGGGTTAACTTCGCATCTTGTGTAGTAGAAGAGTTGACCCAAAAAGGTTCATTCATCCTAACAAGCCTAATTAACTCTTCCATTGCAATTGTTGCAATTTGAGTTATCATTGATTTTTCAACATCACAATTTTGCATTGGTTGATTCACTCGGATACTATGATTGTGACTATGACTTGAACTTCCACTAACCATTTGGCTATGTGAAAATGTTTTTACATGAGCAAGAGATAACTCTAATTCAGGTAGTGATATCTCTTTTCTTTTGTACCTTGAAATAAGGGTTGAAACTTTCTCAATCTGCAAGTAAAATCCATTTCACAAATAATTAATATTAATTAAAAGCATTCATCTTATAATTAGCCCTTTAATCAACAATAAAATAATTGATAAATTTAATATGTGTTTCATCCTTACAAATATATAGTTGTTGATTTTTAATCCTTGTAATTCTTTTTGTCGATGCAAATATACCATGTTATTTTTTTGATCTTAATTGTTTTATTTTAGTCATCTTAAAATTTGTTTGCATGGAAATTAATCTCTATAATATATGTAATATTTATCTTAGTTTTTACGTAGTACATATTATATTGACTATATTATATTGATTGATTTCAATATACACAAATTTTACAGAGATTAAAATAGTCATAAAATTCAAAAATAAAATATAGTATATTTAAAAATACCAAAAAAAGTTTTACAAAGAACAATATATTTGCATGATCAATTAATAGTTAATCAAATACATATTTAATTAAACTTAAGATATATATATATACGATTGATATTGAAATAAATATAATCAATGAAGCAATTATACTAACCTCTTGTTTCAGCTGATCATTTTCCTCTCCCATTTTTTTCATGAAAAGTTCATGTTCTTTTTGGGGAAATGGTGGGCCCCCACAAGTTGAGCAAATTGTGGACTTGAGTGCCTCATTGATAAGGTTGTTTTCATTTTGAAGCATATCATTCTCATTGCGAAGAGCACTGTTACTTACTCGCTTTTCTTGATTCTTAAGTAACAAACACATAGATTCATTATTAGTATTGACATATAAAAGATTAGTCGGTATATATTGTCGTGTCGAGAAATCACAATTACTCATATGTATAATTTTTAAAAAATTATAATTAAAGTTAAATATTTTTATAATACGATAGTTATAATTGATTAACAATGTAAAAATTATTTGTATTGATAATGTATATAAACTTTACATTGTTGACAAACCACAATTATTTAATATGTAGGAATTTTAAAATAGTTATGATTAAAGTTAAAAAAAATTGATTATATAAATGTTATGATTAATTAACAGTATAAAAAATAAATGTGCATCAGTGTATACAAATTAAATCAATTACATAAAATAATTCTTAATCATTAGTACTAAGTATACGAAATTGCACGTGAATAAATTTGGAGTGATTGTATAAGTGAAAAGAAAAAACCTTCAATAAAGTTCTCTTGTTCTGAAACCAAAACCTGATTTGTTTGGGCTCAAGCCCAACCTGCTCAGCAAATTGAGTCCGTTGGGCCTCATCTGGATGGGGACATTCTTCCATGAATCTGTAATCCAATAAATAATGAAATAAATTACATTTTGATATTTTAATAAGTCACATGGAAATATAATTTACAATTAACAATTAACAATGGCACACACAAATGATTCAAAAAATTTATATTTACTTATCATTCCTCCCAAATCTCTTTTTGAAAATTGGATTCTCTATAATCGATTTGCAGCTAATTATAAATCGTTCGATTAATCGATAATGTTTATTTCTCTTAATCTATCGATCTGCAAATGAGTATACAATAAAATCAGCAGTAGGAAAACCACATATGTGGTTTTTTAATGTTAAAATCATATAGCATTTTCTTATCAACTAAATTATTTAGCATTCATAATACCTTCTTATAAATAAAATAAATGGGCCTAGCGTTACGGGGTACCGTTAGGCCCACATCAGATTTATCATAATCAAGGCCTATTTAATAAATGAGCTAAACCACAACTTTTTAAAAAGACTAGAGTAAAAAAAAAAGACTTCAGACTACTCCAAAAAAAATTTAATCATGTTAAACTTGTGTAAAAAAAATTATTGTTATTACACTAAAATAAAGCATTGAATATTCATTCATGATCATACAAACAAACGTATGAAACTAATTAAATAATTCTTTTTAACTAAATTTAATTAATTAAGTAGTTTAATTTAAAAAATTTATTATTTTTATATAAGATTTAATAGATTAGACAATAGTCGAGTTCGATCTTTGACTTCTCGATATCAAGAAGATTTGGAACAAATGAAAACTAAGATAAAGTAGTCACAATTAATGAAACGATATATATCAAACTTAATTAAACACATAAATAAAAGTTTTGTGAAATTGCGTCTTAGAATCACAATTCTCCCAAAATGTGTATATGTTGTGCTTGTTATCAATTAGGCGATTTGGGGGATAAATGAGAAGTTGTTAATTCAAAATTGTCTTAAGCTCCTTCAAAATCAAGACATCGAAATACCACATAAAAATAACAAAATTAAAATGAAAATCTAGTTAATGATAAGGGTTGTCTTACTTTTCAAGCATGGTTGTTTGAATACGACTCAGACGTTTGTGCGCAGATCTCTCTCCATTATTTGAGTTCTCAGCTGCTTCAGCGGTGCTCGCACCTTTATTTGGGTAAACCATTTCTCAATCTTAACTGTGAAATCCACTCACAAAATAATAAATTTCTTTTCCTTCACCCTTATTTATGTCAGAGATTTGTATATTTTACACTGTTTATATACATTGGATAGTTGTTTGTGGCATCTTTTAAATAATCTCAAAAAAGGAAAAATGAACAATGATGTAATAAAAATAGAAAAAAACAATAATTTAATTACTAGCCGGATACAGATTTTCCTCTAGGTTCTGAAGTATCGGAAAATGGAAAGTTTGACGATTATTTTATATAAAAATATCAATTTTCCCAAAACAATCATTCTAGTAATATTTCGAATGCCAACATAGTTGGAATATCGAGGATCGTAAATGATGCCTTTATAATGCATCAACCCTTCGTCTAATTATTTTCTCGAGAAAAAGTCATTTTTAACCAACTAATAACAACCTAGACACATATTTAATATTATAATGTCTGTGTTTATAATAGTTAGTAGGTGAATGATATCAAGGTAATCCTCTTTAGATTTTGTCTAGTTAATGAAAAATTAAAATTTGAAATTGTTTATATAAGCATGTTTTACCTTAAAATATAAGTGTTGAATTTTTAGATTGCAAAGAGCAAATATAATTAATTCATTGGTTTTTTTTTTTTTTTCTAATAATGAGTGAGATTATAATTAAATGGTTTAGTTTATATACACTAAGAATATCAAAATATTTTATATTATTAATTAATCATAATCGTTATCTCACTAAAAATATTTGACTTTCATTCTGTCTATCTTAAAAGTCATACATATGATGGTTTGTGATTGATTGACAATGTAAAAAGTTTTACACTAACAACAAATCAAAATTAAACTCATAATTAAATATATGTGGAAGTTTAATAAATTACAAAGTTATTAAAATCTCATACTCTATTTGGAAAATCTCATATGCTAGCTTATAATATATTTAATTAGATAAGTCAAAAAAATATATTTAATTAGAAACTTTAACCATTAATATTGAATTTTAAAAAGTTGAGTTGTTTGATAAATGACTTTATTTTAATGATTAAATAAGTTTTTAGTCTATAAAAATTTTAAGTTTTTTATTACTAGTTATTCTCTACAAAATCATCAAGCATTTTTAGTTCCTATTATAACATCAACATATATATTTTTTAATATTTTTTACAGGAATATTTAAAATATTATAAAATTTTCTTCCACAAATATTATTTCAAAATTCAATTTTTATGTCTATATTTTTATAATTTTATTTTGAGTTGGCATCGTTTAAAAAATTCATATTTAATTCATTTAAAGTTAAAAAAAATCCAAATTTTATTAAACAAAATTTAAAAGCCTAAGAAAAACTAAACATATTTCTATCTAACATAGATTAAAATTATTTTTCTTATCGACTAAAAACATGATATTTTTTACTAACTAAAAACAAAATTTTGTATGAACTAAAAATTTGTTTAACCATTTATCTATCTTGGAACAATTTTTGTATTAATTTTTTTATGCTTCAAATAGTTAACTTATATTTTTAGTATACTGTTTTTCCTATATTGTTAGCTTCATTATTATAAAAGGATTTAACTTAACTATTTCATACATGAATATCTGTTGTTATATATCTACTATTATACTAGTACTTCGTTTGATATGTCAATTGTCAAATACAAGCAACAAACAAATTCACACTCGTTAAGAAAATAATGAGATTCGTCTAATATATTTTATAAGTTGCCTTTCATGAAAGTTTGCTCCATGAATCGTTGAAAAACAAAATTTACATTAACCAAAGAGTATTATAAGAATTTTTTATTAGAAAAATAATAATATTAAATATAATAAAATTAATCAAATTTTAATTATATTTAAGCAATTTAATTTATATGCATCGATAATATAAAAATATTTTATATTTAACTTTTATTTTGATCACAGTAATTACAAACAATTGTTTGTAATAGATTGATAATCAAAATCTTTTTACACTAATATTGTACATAAATTAAACTCATATTTAAGATTATTAAATATAATTTTACTTTTACTTTTATTTGAGACCAAAGAAAAAGAAGTATACCAAAAAAATGTGTCTACTATTAAACAACTTATATCTATGTATCCATTACCTTATTTGCCATCCACTTTTTTTTTCAAAAACAACTTTGATTATTGAATTTCAAACAATTGTTGTCAGTTCAAAATTTTACCATTTAAATTGCATATGTCATAAGATTGAATTCGGATTATAAATAATTGAGAAATAAATAAAATCATAAAAAGGTGTATTATTTTTTTTTCTTTTTAAAGTTGTATATGGAAACCAGCTATTTATTTGGAAAATTTGATAATGTTATGGGATGTCGTTATAGCATTCTTTTTAAGGTAAATAAGTTCTCACCCTTTATAAAATTTTAATTTTTTTTTTTAATTTTATAGTTTGTTTTTTACATTTTAGCCCCAAAAGTTTTCCTTTTATTTTTTATCCATGCTTTTATATCAAACTCATGTTTTACTTTAAATTTTTAGATGTTTTTTTTTTTCAATCATTTAAAAAATATTATAAGAATATCCTCACAAGAATTTAGAGTTTTTTTATAACAAAAGATGAATTAAATATAAAATTTTAAAATCTAAAAATTTATATTTAATTCATCTTTTATTCAAAAAAAATTAAAATTTTATCCAGAAAATGCTTATAATGTTTTGAAAAAAATTCTAATCCAAGTCATACAATAAAAATAAAACCATACAATCCATCTATCATCCAATCTACCTAATAACTTTTCTAATATTATAATAAATTAATACCTATAATAATAATAATAGTAATAATAATAAGGCTTAATTGCAGTTTTGGTCCCTTTATTTTAGGTGAATCGCGAAAGTAGTCCCCCCATTTTGTTTCTCCCCAATTTTGTTCTCCCAAATAGAATTTTAGTCCAAAACTTGATGAAATTTCATTTTTTTAAAGCCGTACTACACCATTTATGATAATAGATTTCAAGTACAATTGTTGTAAATGAGATCTTGAGACATGGTGTGACTTAAATAAATGTAAAAACAATGAAATTTCATCAAGTTTTGGACCAAAATTCTGTTTGAGGGATCAAAACTAGAGAGAAACAAAATGGGGGGACTACTTTCGCGATTCAGCTAAAATAGGGGGACCAAAACTGCAATTAAGGCAAAAATTTATTGCAGAGCAAAAAATTTAAATTAAGTAGCTAAATTATAACTCAATAGTAAGATGGCAATCCCTTGAAACAATGCCAATACTAGAGAGTTAAATATATTTTTAATTTCTAAATTTTTTAATATTTTAAATTTAATTCCTATAAAATAAAAATACAGCTTTTAATTCCCTTAATATTATCCAACAATAAATTTTAATAATAGAGTGGTGGTTGAGAGTTGAATGTGATGGAACTCCGACAATCACACGGCATAACCCTAGAAACTCATGGTAGTCGACAGCGAAACTCTATCGATTGGCTACCATCAACTACCTCTTATTATTAAATTATTAATAATTCATAAATTATAATATTTAAATTAAATTTTTTTAATAAAATTCTGTTTGTAATAAAAAAAATTATTATTCAAATTCTGTTTTTTAAAATGATTATTATTGTAATTAAAAATTATGTATTTTCTTAAAACAGATTTTTAAAATAATAAATTTAAATCAGTTTATAAAAATAAGGCTTAATTGCAGTTTTGGTACCCCTATTTTAGCTGAATCGCGAAAGTAGTCCCTCCATTTTGTTTCTCCCCAGTTTTGGTCCCCAAACAAAATTCTAGTTCAAAACTTGATGAAATTTTATTTTTTAAAGCCGTACTACACCATTTATGGTCATATATTTCAGGTACAATTGTTGCAAATGAGATCTTGAGGCATTGTGTGACTTAAATAAATGCAAAAAAAATGAAATTTCATCAAGTTTTGGACCAAAATTCTGCTTGGGGGACCAAAACTGGGGAGAAACAAAATGGGGGGATTACTTTTGCGATTCAGTTAAAATAGGAGGACCAAAACTGCAATTAAGCCTAAAAATAATAAATAAAATTATTTTAAGAATAAACTATTTTACAAATAATTAAAAAAAAAACTATTTGGTAATATAATTTTCAAAATCTGTTTTTCTTATATTAAATAGGCTAAATTACATATGTGGTCCCTTAACTTAATTTCAGGTAACGTTTCAGTCCTTTATCTTTTTTTTTTCTTCCCGATTTAGTCATTTATTCCTAAAAATATCAAATAAAGTATGAAAATATAAGTTTATTTGAAGATTTGCATTACGAATTTGATGAAATTTGTATTATATTGAAGAATATAATTAATTTTATGAGTTTTGATTGAATTTTTTTTTGAATTTTTGTATAAAAAAGGATATCATTGTTGAAATTTTAAAACATAAAATATCAAATTGTCACTTAAAATTAAAATAAAGGACCAAGTCGGGAAAAAAAAAAGATAAAGGACTAAAACGTTACCTGAAATTAAGTTAAAGGACCACAAATGTAATTTAGCCTATTAAATAATAAAAGTAAAAAGATAGAAAAATTCAACTAATAACATTTAAATACAAGTAAAATATTTTAGTATAATAAACACTTGTTGATTATTGTTCACTTCCTTAATTTTTTATAAAATAAGATTAATTTCAAGTGAATAGAGTTTCAAATTTAATTGTAATATAAAAATATATTATTTGATCACTATTTTTAAAATTTAATTGAAGAAAAAGGTATATAAAAATTTAGCATAGATATTATCCACCAAGAACATAAAAATTAAGTCGAAACAACATAAGTATTTAAGAAATATCCACCAACATTGTATATAATAAAATCTAAAAGATAGTCATTTGTCCAACTAATTATGATGGTGTACCCACATCCTATCTCTAATATGATTCATACTCATTGTCATTTCAATCGCACCTTCATCAGATAATCTAGTTAAGTTATCGTCGAAGCTTGTTCCTTCTATGCCTGAACCTTCATTCACCCTCTTAAGTTCCATAGGATCCATTGCTTCCCATATGTTGAATAATTCATCTGGTAAATTCCAGTTACGTATGTAGTTATGAATAGTAGAACAAGCTATCATTATAAGTCTTTGTTTGGAAGGTTTATAAGGAGGCATCAACTTCAAAATAGGAAATCTATTTTTCAACACCCCAAAACAACGTTCAATTGGCCTCTATATTCTTGGGCATGATATCTTTCACCCCTATAAGGAGGAAGCAAACCTCTAGTACACGGATACCCAGAATCAACGAGATAAAATGAACATTTATAAAAAAATATGTTAGCTCTACTAGTTAAATTCATTAACTCATCGACATATTGTAATTTTATTACGATATTACGATTTACCTCTAGGTGGCCAAGGAAATCCTGCATTTGGGTTTGAAATTGCATTCAAAAAAACTTTTGAATCATGTGCACTTCATTCCCATCCATAATATACATAAGTAAACATCATGTTGAAATCACAAGCGCACATGACATTTTGCGTGATTATTGTCTTTCTAGCTCTACATGAAATTTGTTTCTCTAGAGGAACCCACGCACTTACTTGTGTACCATCTATTGCACTTATGCAATTCCATAAAACATAACACAAATAAATAGAATCAGAACAAAATAATAAAGATAATTGAACCGAACTCAAATAGTTTTGGTAATATGATGTGCATGCATTGAATCAAGGATAATATTTTGAATTATTCTTAATTCTTTCAAGAAATTCTATGGACTCTTGTTTTATGAGTTCTTTTCCCAATCGATACACTGCCCTTAATACTTCCTTGAAATTGCGTGAGGTTGTTTTTGTGGAATGTCGAAAGCGGTTTGAAGCGACTCTATAACGAACATTATGCCCAATTATGAATAAAAAAGTGGCAACCTTATCTTCGACAAGTACATCTCTTGAGTCACTTAGATAGTTCTTCCCTCTTAATTCCTTCTTCATCCGAAATAAATCAAAACAACTTGTTTCATATCCATTTAATACTTCAGCAACAAATTCACGACCAAATAATAATGGAGAAGTCAGGCCAAAGCATTGATTCAAGACTGTCAACATTAGTTGTCATATATAAATAAAATAAGCAAACTCATGATCATAAAAAAAATGTTCAACTATAAAACAAAAAGGTTAAAGAATTAAACAAAAAATTGCAATTGATTTTTAAAGAGAAATGTGACAGAATAAACACTAGTAATATTCCCCATCATTATTTCAAGAGCACTATAAGAAAATGAAGAACCTAATACAAAAAAACCCAAAGAACAATTAAGAAACACACAAGTCATATAAGCATAAAATACACAATTCAGTCACTCAGTCAATGAGTTGATAAAAAAAAATTCATAATCTATAACTTGGTAAGTAGCTAGGTTACCTGTGCAATAGAGGCAAGCGCAGCAGCGGGTGCAGGCGGAACACGGGGCGCGTCATATGTAGCGGAAGAGGAGGAAGTCGTAAGGAATTGCGAACGAAAGCTTGAATTCTTCATTTTTTTTTAATTCTCCAACCTGTTTAGTAAACTATATGTATCAATGTTATTTTTTTAGGATCCTATAAAATAAACAAGAAACTCAGAACACTATATTCCACAATCTGTTTAGTTTGTACACTCCCATGTGTTTCAACAATAGCAACAACACTAATATGACAAAGGCAACTAAGTCTTATGTAATTACAACACTAATATATTTTTCTGCCTCTGCGAGAAGTTTATAAGAGATGATTTTGGATTAGTGATTACTAGGAAGGATGGCATGGAGAAAGTCATTACGTTAAAACCCATTGAAAGCCAAGCTTAGTGGTCAACAAAGTTTTTTCATTCCACTGAAAAATTAAACAACGATGTATATTAAGTTCTTACATGTTGATTTCATAATATTTTCTAATCAATGTGTATTAGGATGTACTTGGTAGAATATCAAACACTGATGGAAAAACCCTAGATATTCTATATTAAATACAAACATTTGCATAACAACCAGTTTTTATGATCTGCCTAAAGTTTAGATTTGTTGGATCTTGCGTTGTACTGTAATGCTAACTGTTGCATGTGTTAAATTGAAAACGGGAAAGAAAGCGGCGGTGGACGTCTTATTTCGTGGTCACAAATTATTTGCAGCAAAAATCATGTAACAAGAATTCATACTCTTTATTCAAACAAGAATTAAAGAGAAAAATGAAAAAAAAAAAACACATAAACAAAATATGACTTTGTAAACACCAAATTTATACTCATTGATCTCGTATATATGCTAATATTAGTTACAAATAGATCATGATTCAAAACACAAAAGAAACCAAGGAAATCAACAAATGAAACCAACTTAATTCGAAAAATAAAATTCAATTTAAAACACAAATTCAAAAAAACCGTAATCAAAAGAAAGGAAAAGAAAAACTAACCAAAAAAATTATCAGAGAGAATGAAGAACGCAACAATGATCAAGAAGAGGGAATGAAGTGGATGAACTTGATCGAATCACGAGCTAGAGTTGGAATCGCAAATTTAGGGTTTATGCTCTATCGCGTGAGCCTTTCCATGGCTTCTAAAAGCAAAACAATCTATACATGTTTTGCTTTTTTAATTTTAAAAACTATAATATTAAAAACAATTTTATAAACTAGTTTTTAAAAATATGTAACCCAAACAAATTTTTAAATTTTTAAATTTGTAAAAACTATAATACAGTTTTTGAGATTAAAATCAAACATGCCGTTAGTCTTTGTAATATACAAGAAATTTGATTTTAGTCCATCCAAAATAAAATTTTAGTTCAAATATCTGTAAAATGCAAACGTTTTTGTTTTAATCCTTAATACATAATAATGTTAGTTTTTTAAGAGTTGAGTAACTAATTACTTTAAACCTAGTCCCGACAACATCCAATACATTTGGTTTTAGTTCCTACAAAATAATGTTTTGTTTTTTTTAGTTATTGAAAAATATAATAAATTTGATTTTAGTCCCTACTCTATAAGAAAACTTGTTTTACTTAATGTACAAATTTTATAATAAAATATAATTTGTGTATTATAATTATCATCATTTTTGTTTAGAAGATATAAAAAATATTAATTTTAACTAATTGATTAACGACAAACATTTATTCCATGTACGATTATATGTTCTATCAATTTTTTTATGACAATTTTACCATTTTTGATTTCATTTTTATTATTAAAATCATATAAAAGACGTGTTTTTGTCATAAAATAATTAGTTAAAATTTGCATTTTATTAATTTCGTTTTCATAAAAATGAAAACAATTATAATACAATAACTATAACTTTTTTCACATTCCAGTGTTTCATGTTTTTTTTTTCTTCTATTGAAATTAGTCGCAAAAGAAACATTGTGGGAACATACAATTTACACACATATCAAGTGTTTGTTTTTAATCAATTTGTTAAAATTAGTATTTTTCTTATGTGGTATAATATACTAATTACAAATGTATTATAAAAACTATGCACAAACAAATGTTTGTCAATAAAAAATTAGTTAAAATAAGTATTTTTTTAATATTATTGACATAAAAAAAAATTATAATACACTAAATATAAATTTTTTTCATGTTGTTTTGTATAAAAATGAGTCACTAAAGAAGGTGATGGAACATATATAATCATACATAGGATAAATATTTATTAATAATTAATTAATCAAGTATTAAAATTAATATTTTTTTATATTTTCTAAATAAAAATATAATAATTATAATATACTAATTGTAATTTATTATAAAATTGGACACAACACTATTTTTTTTAATTACTTAGGGTCATAATTTCTTGCATTTTGTTGGGATTAAAACAACTTTTTTTATATATATTTTTGTCATGAACTAAAAATAAATTTATTGATTTTGTAGGGATTAAGTTTAAAGTTGTTAATTACTCAATGTTAAAAATTCAATGCTATTAAGGATTATGGATGACAACATAACCCACACCCGCTTTGATTGGGTGCAGGTATGGATGCGAATATCCGCATCCGCACTCAAAGTAATTTTAAAATTTTATATACATATACATATTACTTATTGTTTTTTTAAATATTAAAGACTATAATATTATCTCTATATAATATATTTTTAATTTTATTATATTAATTACAATAAATATGATTTTTATTGGTATAGATTTTTCTCGGTTAATGGAATGTTGGATGGAGAAAGCAAAATTCCCTTCTGCCTTACCCCATTGCCATGCCAGGTTTAGAGATTAAAACGAAATGTTTTGTATTTTATATAGACCACAATACAATTTATTGCATTAGATAGAGATTAATTGCTTGTTTAAGAGAGAAAAAATTATACTCTAAAGTAAATTTGTGTTCATGAAAAATAATTATTTCTTTGTTTTAAAATAATATTGTATTTGACTATTTTACATTGTGTTAAGGCTTAATTGTAGTTTTGGTCCCCCTATTTTAGCTGAATTGCAAAAGTAGTCCTTCAATTTTGTTTCTCACCAGTTTTGGTCCCCAAACGAAATTTTGATCCAAAATTTGATGAAATTTCATTTTTTAAAGTCGTACTACACCATTTATAATCATATATTTCAAGTACAATTGTTGCAAATGAGATCTTGAGGCATGTTGTGACTTAAATAAATGCAAAAAAAACGAAATTTCATCAAGTTTTAGACCAAAATTATGTTTAAGGAACCAAAACTGAAGATAAATAAAATGAAATGACTACTTTCGCGATTCAGCCAAAATAGGAGACCAAAACTGCAATTAAGTTTTGAGTTAAAGATACGATAAAAATACGAATTTTTAATGATAATTATACTATTCAATATATAAAAAAATACTAAATAAAAGAGTACCGTGATTGACTTTATTGTTTTTATTATAATCATAAATGCATATGAAGAATAATAACTGAAAATGAATGCATATTGTATGAAACAAAATATATAATTTTAAAAAAGTAGTTAAAATTATATTAAAGGTGATAATTTTTTGATGTTGCAATTATTTCCGTTGTTTTGAAACGGAGCGAATAGTAACTCGAGAAAAAGGAAAATGGTCATAATAAAATTAATCGTGAAAGTAAATTTTAAGTCTATAGAAGAAGGACCTCTTAATTTACAGTGAAGTGAATATGAATTTTTAATTTCACGATTTCATTAATAACAATTATAATTGACAATTGAATGTAGAATATTTTATGGTCATCAAAATAATAATTAATGCACATTATTGCCGACAAAATTTAAATTTTAAAAAACTCATAAAAAAGGGAACGTTTCATTTATTTTTGTATTCAAAGTTCATTCAGTTTATGTGAACCAAACAAATCACAAAAAAAAAAAAAAATCATTTTAGCACTTCATCTTCAACCTTTCACCAATCCAGGAACCCAAAAAACCCTAGATCGAACCAATCTGCCACCGTCTCTTGATTGTTGGTGGCTGAAATTTTCGATTTCAATTTGCAGTTTCTAGGGTTTTCCTTGGTTTTTTAATTGGGGTTTTTGGAAATGGGAAGTAGAAAGGAAGAAGAGAAGATTGAGAAAGTTATTAGGGGTCTTATGAAGCTTCCTCCGAATCGAAGATGTATCAACTGTAATAGTTTGGTAAATTCAACTTTTTTTTGTCCTTTTGTTTAACAAAGTGTGTTTTGGGCTCATTGCCATTTCTGTTTTGGGGTTCTTATGTTAGTTGATTAATTTGAAGCTTAAGTGGGGTTTAGTTGCTGATAACTGAGAAGGTTTAAAAATGTCAATGGAATTTAATTTTTTTATGTTTTTATTTTAGAGTTTCACCTTCCTTTCATTAGAACCCTTAAATTACAACGTTTGTGGGTGAAGATGTGGTGTCTAGTCCATTTGTGTGGTTTCTAGTCCATTTGTGTGGTTTCTCTTAGTTCAGTTCAGTGTGATGATCCCTCATGACCCAACAATACACATGTGGTTAAGTTCAATAAAGTTGATCTTGTGTGTTTCTTTAATTGGCATCCTTTGCATTGCTGCAGGATTTTATTATGTTATTATGCTTTAGGAATTTTAGGGTACAAGTGAAATGAAGAACTTATGAAGGTTTTTGTCTCTTTTATAATACTATGATTCATGGCTAATTGAAATGCAATTGTTTGTACAGGGACCTCAGTATGTATGTACAACTTTTTGGACCTTCGCTTGCATTACTTGCAGTGGAATACAGTGAGTTCCTTTTTATTTTATTAACTTTTGCTTTGTGATCCTTCTTTCATATTTTTTGTTTGTCATATCCTGAATGTTCAAATGTGTTTGATTGTTTGTTTGTGGGGAGTGTTTGAGCTCCCTGAACTTTTTATTTTTATGCAGGACAAACTTGAGTTTTTTTTTTTAAACATGTTTTGTTGTTGTAATATGAAAAAAATGATTTTGCCTCCAAAGCTCAGTTTGATTAGAAGTGAGAAAAAGTAGTGTTTGCGTTGGATGGAAAATTTTAGACTAAGTTATACATTAAATTTGATTGGGGTTTCAATGGAGGAAAAACACAGGTTCCATATGAAGTTTCTGTTAGAATATTTTGCACTCAAATTTGAGCAACTACTCTATATATGCTATTATTTTGTATGAGGGTGCTGGTGCTTGCCACTACTAACCAAGTGTTCCTGAACAATCATTGAAAAGGCAACACCGCTATTTATTATGAATTGTTTTTGTATGAAAATGTTGTGATTTCCATCTAACCAGTTGTTGTATGTTTTGTGCAATATTTGTGCTATTGAGTCATATCATGTTTGCAATGCAGTCGTGATGTTAGGTGTTCTTGTGGTTGAAAATAATCATGAAAATGCATTATTTTAAGGATTTGACTTATGTGCTCAATTTTCTTTAAACTCTAATACTTATTTAAAAATTGCTTTATTAGGAATTGCATTATTATTGTTATTATTATTATTAGTTTTTAATTTTTATTTTCTGCTTTACTTCTGGACAATTTTAGGTGTGAGATGAAGTTCTTAGAAAAAAAGAATCCTCCTGATAATTATTGCATTTTATGATCTGGATTCAACTTACAGTTGGAGTTATATGCCTTGAATTGTGTTTACTGTTTAGAGACCATTATGTTCTGTCTTCTATTAATCCTTTTTGTTGACGTTTTATACTCATTGCACAATGAAATGTCCTTTGGTAGTAGTTTTATTTGTTAAATGGTAATAGTGTATTCTTAAAATTACCTATTTATTTTGATGGCATCATGTTATGCAGTCGGGAGTTTACTCATCGTGTGAAGTCTGTGTCAATGGCGAAATTCACTTTGCAAGAAGTTGATGCTCTTCAAAACGGTGGTAATCAGGTATAAGGATGAATTTTCTTTATATGTGACTATTATTTTTAGAAATGAGATTTATCTGCGGTTCTTTTGTTTAAGCGTGCAAGGGATTTATATTTGAAAAATTGGGACTTCCAAAGACAGCGGTTGCCAGATAGCAGGTACCAATACAATTATGTGGCTTATTGTTACCGCTATTAAACTAAGATGGTGTTTACATATATTAATATCCATAATTCATTATTTGACATTATCATGTTATGCTTTTGCAGCAATGTTGAAAAAGTAAGGGAGTTCATAAGGAATGTCTATGTGGATAAAAGATATGCTGGAACCAAGTCGTCTGAAAGGCCGCCAAGAGATGCACAGGTAATATATTCTTAGATATTTTGATTGTTTCTCTGAATATGTACATATATGGCTAAGCCTCATAGTTGCTATTCGGTTTTCCATCTGAACAAAGCCTTTGTTCTAAATATTATATTTCAATTAAAAAAAATGAAAGTTAAAATAAATAAAATGAATAGAAATATGTTATATATAAGTATGGTGATGACACTGATCTTATTTCCATTGTTGTGCATGTAATTGTTTAATAGAATTTTAGACTAGTGAAGTCAGTGAAAATATCAGCTAAATATAATTAAATATACCAATGTACTCATAATCAAAATTAGTTTCAACCTTGAGTAAAATGCTAACATTTTATATCTACAATTATCTGTAGAGCCCCACAATTCATGAAGAGGAGGTAAGGCGTGCCAGTTCTTATCATTCATATTCACAAAGTCCTCCATATGATAATCAATATGAGGATCGCCGCTATGGAAAGCAAGCAGCGGTTCTGACGAGAAAGCCTGGTTCAGATAAAGTCCGTTATGATGGGAAGATGTCTGGTATTATCTACAGTCCCGGTCGTTTCAGTGATCACACTTATGATGAGAGATTTGCAAATGAGGGATCTGGGCCCAGAAATTCTGACTTTTCCGTGTCTAGTGGTCATGAGCAATTCAAATCAGATGTTCAGTCTCCTAAGTTTTTTAAGGACATTGAGTGTAGCAGTCCATCTTATATGCTTCCTGGTTCTCGTTCAAGCGAAGATGTGTGGTCTCAAGCAAAAAATGCAGCTCTCGAATCTAATGCCGTTGCCAAGAGAGATGCAAATGGAATTCATCCTCTGCAGGTTTTTTTCTCTTTCTTCTGATATACAAGTATATGCACGCTCACTTGAAACAGTTTATTTTTTCTTCACTAGTCATGTTATATAAAAAATCCACCAAAAAAAAGTAATGTTATGTCAATATTGTGGGAGTACTTGAGTTGAGATGCAGCTCTATTCATGTTTTCACTCTTCTGAATTCTGATTCCATATGAACCACTATGAGATACTATGTATAAAAAAACATTCATTTCTAAATTTACCATATTTGTTTGGAGAATCAGAATATTTTTTATTGAAGGACCACATTTAGGAATTAGGATTATAATTATGTTTGAGTTTTTAATTAAAATTCATAATATTATTTCCCATCCCTATTTTTTTTTAAAGTAACATAAATACATAATGCTAAGAAATTAATTGTTAGAGCAAAGGGAAGATAGGAACTGTAAAAATCTAGAATGGAAACACAGGAATAAAACAATTTATCGTGTACTTGGTAAACGGGGCAGATAGCAATACATTTTATAAAGATAGTAACAAGTAAGATGACCTCTTCAATATAGCAGGTTCAATGGTGACATATGTACTAAGTAAAATGCAGAAGAACCTTGTGAAAGGGAGAAAATTGAGTCATATTCATTAACAATGTGTTTACTATGTTTATTGTTTACTACACCTCTGCTGCTGTCAGTGTCAATCCTATTATTAAATATTGAATTGCAGTTTTCTTTGTAATGTGCAATTATTCAAATTTTACCTGTCTAAAACAATTCAGACTTGGCTTAGTTTGAGTACTTTATTATCATTACAACGCTGGATATACATTCACTTCAAATGGTTTTCTATTTATTTATTTATTATACATTACATTTGAAGTGCTTTTGGTCATATTTTCGAAACAAGTGGATGATGTATTTCTCTGACGTCTTGTATATGAAATTGGTTTGTTTTCTTTCCTCAGAGAACTACATCATTGCAACCAACAGATGGAAACTTTTCGACCTTAAAATCTTACAGTTCTGGTGGTTTAGTTGATTTTTTCTCAGAACATGTCCAATCTTCAGGGTCCCTTCAGGATAAAGCATTAGGAATTCCACTGCCATCTGGTCCTGCAAGATCTGTTAGCTTGGACCTTTCTAAGGCACCAGTCGCATCAGCTCGGTCTGCTGATCTTTTTCAAACAGCTGCACCATCTCAAGCACCATTGGGAGATCTGTTTCAATTATCTGATATGGCAGCAGTGCCATCTTTCAAGGGAAATCAACCTACGAAAACATCCCAATTCGCATCTATTGACTTCTTTGCGGATCTTCCTCAGCAGCCTTCTGCTTTAACCTCCGATGTAAAATCGGTGGAGTTATCCATTCCTAGAAATGAAGGGTGGGCAACATTTGATACGCCTCAATTCACAGCTTCTACTGCACAAGTGGAAATTCCTGTGGCAGTACCTTCAAGTGCTGAACCTTCGCAGGATAGATTTGATCCATTTTCAACCTTAAATGGAAATATGCAATGGCCATCTTTTGAAATTCCTAGTGCTGGTTTACCTTCTTCTGTTACATCAAATGTATGGCATGATGGTGTGTGGAATGGAGAAAAACAAGTTCCTGTTATGGCAACAGGCACTCAAGTAAGTTCAGAAGTTTGGTCCATAGTTGGTTTTGAAATCTTATGCTCAGCTAGATATAAAACTATTCAAATGCTTTCACCAATAACTTAAACTTTTCTGATATGCTATTCTTCACAAAATGGATGGTGTCCTATGCTTTTTGTTCCACATCAAAATTTTAAAACATTACGGAATAAATTGAAAATTAAATGAAGTTTTGTATATTGTGACTGAACAGCCATGGAATGCATTTGAATATTCTGGTACCCATCTTCATGTGGATGGCAATAATCAAGGACAGTTGCAACATGTGCCATCAGAAATTTTGGATTTAAGTGCTTCTGAGGTTGGTGTATGTTTGTTGTATTACCATGATAATCTATATGATAAAATTTGGGTTTAAGTTTTTCTTCTATAATAAAAACCAGGGATCCAATAAAGGCGAAATCCAAGGTGTTGCCACTATTGGAGGATTTGATAATCATGACATCCCATCAAATGTAAGTGACTCATCTTATCTTTCACCATACTTTCCTAATTGTTTGTGCATCTAGGTTGATTGAGCTTTTCTTTCATTGATGTGGGTATATTGTTTGATATACATATAGTTATTAAAAGTTATTAATTATTTCATATTCTTTCTTTCAGGGGGTTATTCAACCTAATGGAATCAATCGTAAATCAACTAATCCATTTGATTTTCCCTTTGATTCTGATGTAGATCAGAGCAATATGGTATGTGTTCTACCATGTACACACATCTTTTGATCGTTATTTCCTGTTATGTGTTATGTGTATAAGCCTGGTATTTCTGCAAGATGATATTAATCTCTTGCAATGACGATGATTCCTCTTCTGACACAATGCAAGGTTTCTGGTGTTGATTGTTGGCATTTCTATTCTGCCCTATCACTTAATACATGAAGCCTTTTGAGTCTGTTCAGTTTAAGTTGTAGTAATGTTCCTATTGACCATTATAAGTTTTTTGCACTCCACCACACAGCTTCAAAAATCTTTTAAGATTAATCTTGTAGTATGAATTTCGGCACTCTGGTATTTCCGCCTTTTGACATCGTTAATTATGGGATATTGGAGACAGTGAGATGCTAACTTGATCTTCAGTTTCTATCATGTTAATTATGACTGGTTTTTTAACTTTCAATTGCAGTTCCTTGATATGAGCTCATTGCAAGCTGCTCTGCCAGATGCTCTCTTGCCAGCTACATTTGGTGGTATCTCTGAACCCTGGCTCCCTCAAAATACAGTGACCCCATATATTTCCTCTGCAGGAGAAGGTAATCCTATAAACTTGAAATGGAAGTTTGAACCATCTCATATGTACTCACATCACACTATGCAAATTGAATAGTTTTGTCTGCATGATTTTCATATGATGATTGTACTCTTATTTTGATTCAATTATGTAGGTGGTTTGTCATTCATGGCTGTGCAAACACCAAGTTCTCAATTACAGTAAGTTGCATTGCATACATAGCCTTTCTTTATCTCTGCTATTTACTCTCCCTCTCCCTCTCTCTCTCTCCCTCTCTCTCTCTCTCTCCTTGAGATATGGTGTCTGTATTTCATTGAAGTCTATTGAGATGTGTATTCCTTGTTGATCTCTTTCTTTTTACGATGTTTTGAACCATTTTGCATTTCTATAAGCTTTAACAACTGACCTTTACATGATTCCTCACTAATGTTGAGAGATAGGAAAAAGTTGGCATGTTAGTGGTACTGAATCAACTTTCTGTTTTTGCAAGATGATTTGTATCTTAAGTTTCATCTTTGATTATTCAGATTTGCCTGAGAAATGTAATGGTTTGATGTACCAATTTCCGACTATCACCCTGTATAGATAAACAACTTAATTAAGTGGTATAAGAGCTATAAGAGCCAATCATATAAGTGTTTGTTTATAAACTATTTCTATAGCATAAGATAAGATATATTCAAATTGGTTTCATATAAGCTATTTTGAAGAACTTATGGAAATGTCACAAGTTATTTCCATGAGTTCTTCTAAATAGTTTCACAAGTGCTTATGTTTTTAGGTAAGTTCAAATAAGTCAATCCAAGCAGGTTTATATGGCCTATTAGCTCTTTATCTTCTCTTTCTCTCTAAAATGTTGATAAAAGGCAATGTAGTCCAATTCTATGCATTTGTTTTTTACTTGAGTTGCCTTTTTGACAGGAATATCCAGGCACAGGAACCAGTTGCTTCATTTGGGGGAAATCCTTTTGCATAGAATAGTTCCTGTACATTGTACTAATGTTTCCAAATAGAAATTTATGTGTAGAACCAGTGTAGGTACTGAACCAATAATTTTGATGTTTTTTAGATCAAAATGTAGCTCATTATTTCCCGTTCGAGGAAGGCGTTGCATGCAATTCACAGTCCCTACTATATTCATGCAGTGCATATGTAATGCTGTAATTCAACATTATAGTTAGATTTTGTTGATATTTATTGCCCTTCATCAAATTGAGTTTGAGATTGAGACTTAAGGATATTTTACTTTGTTCATAGTTGTAATTATATCATATAATAAAGCATCGGATATTGCTCAGCTTAGCCAATTAAATAATGTAAAATGTTCACTACAACATTCTCTTTATTATTTTTTTAATGGATTTGTTGATAATTTTGGTTGAAGTTGACATTTTGTTGTCAATATTCAGTTATAGCATCTTGTATTTTGTTGTAAAAGAAACTTGTAACAAATTTTCATTAATTATCACCCTTTCTATCATGAATCTTAACTCTGGCAAAAAAAACAGCAGCATGAAAATCAAGTTAGAATACTTCATAATATGATGAAACTTTACAATGTTAGTATCAAATTGTAAGTAATAATCTCACATTTTCCGAGGTATAACGTGATTAAACTTTAACTAGAAAAAGTTTATATCAGGGGAGACATTTCCATGCAAGATTAGAGAAACCAACAATCATAGTCATAATTTACTATGCGATTTAAGTGTAGCCTACTAATGAGATAATTTCATACTTCAATCCAAATCACAACTGATGCGAGTGGAAAGTCCAATCATCTATACCAACCTACATTGTAACTTGATGATACTTTTATATCCAAAAGATTCTAATTGCTGCATAACTTGATATTTTAGGTATCTATTGATGCTACCCAAATTATTTTTTATCACCAAAAGTTTTTAGGTACATTTATTGATTTCAATCCTTTCTCTATACTTGGAGGGGACCTTGAAAACCTCCTAGATCTATTTAACTTCAATTTCACAGCAGAAACCTTATGTGAAACAGCCTGCCAAATCATCTGTACAGCATCACCTTCCTTAGATGGAAAATTATATTCAAAAAAATGTTCAACCTCTTTCAACTTGTTCCACATTTTTGTCCACTCTTCTTTGCCTATACTCCTTATGAAATTTATGAGATAATTTTCCTTGATAGCATCGATAGACTGAACAAATACGCAGAACTCGGAGTAGTCGAGGACGTCCTCGAACGGTAGTTCAATTTCGTCACTGATGATCACGGGGACACAATGACTAGCGATTGCATCGAATAAGCGGTTCGATGAAGGCGTGTCGCCTGCTATGTTGAGACAGAATTTTGAAGATCGCATGCCTTCTGTTGCTTTCTTGATTCCATCATTTTTAATACTCCCAAATGAAAAATGTACATCCTTTTCATCTTTCAATGAATAATATAGCTCTTGCCTTACATAACCTCCCTAATCATAAGATGAAAAGAAATTGAAGTCAATATGGACAATAATTTTCAATGCATGATCATATCACAAAAAAATTATATTGACTTTATAATTCACAAGAGACATAGATAACAATCTTTAATAATAAGAAGAAAGAACATAGAAAAATGCTATAACTCGATTAAGAGTACCCGAGTTTGAACCTGATTAGAGCAATGTTTAGCCATATTTTACTTATCTCTTGGCCGAACTCTGAATTACTAGGGTCTCTTTCTCATTAGAAACAGAAGATTAAGTAAAAAAATTCCTAGCACCCGAATTCAAGTGATTAAATAAATTTCAATTAAGGATGAATCAATTGAGAATATCCGAGTTCAAATCCTAATTGCAATAATCATTGTCCAAATTTTACTTACCTCTCGATTGAACTATAAATTATTTGGATCCTTTCTCAGAAGAACCAAATGATTAAAACAAAAAGAAGTTTTTTTGTGTACTAAATTCAATTAAAGCAAAACTACGACATTGTTGAATTAACTTCTTTCAAAAGAAAAAAAAAAGAAGCACAGAGAAAAAAAAAAGATATTAAAGAACAAGAAGGACATACATCTTTTCTATATATTGCTCCTTGGAAGTACAACAATGTTGGACGGCTATCAAAGTTGGAATTATCATTGACATATGAACTAATCAAATGCTTATAAGGTGCAATCACATCTTTTTCAACATTAACTACACTTGAAGGATATCTTCCAAAATCAGAAAGTATAAATGTAGCTGGCCATAATTTCATTCTTGCATCCAACATACTATTAGGATGGTGTGCTATAATCAAATGATCTTTTCCTCCTGATTTCTTCCATTCCTCTTGAGATGTCAAATACTTCACTAACTTCTCTTGAAGTATCATGTTCTTTGTCTTCTTCACATTTGGACTACTTTTTGAGTTTCGGTTATAGCTCAACGACGAAAAGAATGGCACGAATATAATGTCGGCTTCGCTAGAGTTTTGAACTCGAATCACCGTCTTAGCCTTAGGAGCATTAGTTACTTGTGATGCAAGAATGTCCAATGTAAGCCAAAATTCTATACTATGTTGCAAATTCAAACCACCAGGGTAACCAGGTATTGTTGTTCTAACATTAGGCCAAACACTTTCACCACTTTGTTTCCAATCCAAGAGTCCAAAATGAAATTCAGATGGTAAATCATACATGAAAACCTTGAGAAGAAAATCATCATTTCTAATATTACTACTACATTTTACACCATCATTTATATCATTCTTTGTCTCACTTTCCTCTTCAACATCTTCGGTATCCACTAGAATCGCACGGTTTCCGAATGAGGACTCGATGTTCTGGCTTTTCGTTTGAAACTTCGAGTCTTCAAGGGTGGATAAAAGCTTTGAATTTGGCAATAAGTTGAGATCGATGAAATTAGGACGGCCCGTGGACCGCAGAACGAAGAACCATGACATTAAGAACATGATTGATGTCATTGTCATTAAGAAAAACAATGATTTTTTAGAAACAATCTTAGAAGAATTCAAATTTCTCTCAACCATTGTCATAGCTAGTATTCACAACTCACAAGCAAAAAATCAACACTTGTCTATTTGATATAATCACAACCATGATTCACTTTTGCAATGACTTTGGAGAAAATATAATGAAGATGAGTTTTATCAAAGTATTCAATAATCCAACACAAACATTTACAATCTTAGATGTCTTGAGTCATTACTAGCTCTATAAATGACATTATGATGAAAACCCATTTGAGATAAGGATAAAGGGTAACCAAAAGCACAAAACTTTACCAATAAATCTATCTAATTTGTGAAAATTTCAATGCACAAAAGGGTCAACAAAGAAACATGAAGAAAGAAACAAAATGGTTGTTTTAGTGAGTTGTAGCTATAGTCGTTGACACAGAAAAAGAAAAAAACAGAGATAACGCAATTTTGTGTGTGATTGTTGTGTTTGTGAGTGTGTTATGGTTAGAATTGGAATGGATTTGAAGAAGAAAGCGTGTGAATAGGATCTTACTGTTGAATCGGGCTCCTATGCTTTGAACTTCACTATTTTGTTGCCAAATGAAATTCTCTATGTTTTTTTACCTTTGAATTCTCTTAATTTGTTTATTAATCATAGATAATAATAAATATATGTTGTTACATCACAGGCGATACATTCAAGATAAATATTGTAAAATAATATATGGGAATTAATGCTTATTTTTTTTGGATTTTTTTGTTTATATATCTTTTCTTAAAAAAATAAATAAATTTGTACAATATTAAGAACACATTATTTATTTTAATACGTCTATACTTTTTTAATTAAATGTATTTTATTTTATTAATATTATTATTTTTTAAATATTTTATTTTTTATTAAATTAAAATTATTATTTTGTTAAATTAAAAAATAAATAAATTAAAGTATATGGTCACATTTGGGAGATGCGACCTCTTATTAAAGAAAAAAAATTATTCGCATAATCAGAGTACGACCTCCAGTAAAAAAAAAAAAAGGACATTTTATATATATTTTTTGATGTGAGGTATAATAGTTAGATTTTTAAAAAAGAGGATATATAAATAAAAAGTCCTAATTTCTTATTTATTTATTTAAAAAATAGTGATATTAACTAGATATTTATATATTTAAATTATAGTAATAGCAGTTTTCATTTTTTTTGAGAAACTCATTTTGTTTTGAAATATAGAGAGGATCCTAATTCTACTAAACTAAAACTATTTATGACAGACTTTTATAACTTTGCTTAATTTTTATTTTTTTTGTCGGACTTTGTATAAAATCAAATATATAAGGTTTTCATCAATAATCACTTATCCCTAAGAAAAGATGTTTAGCTTGATACAATATTCATACAAGAAAAAAGGTAAATGATTTCATATGATACTCCATGATTCTCGATTAAATGACTTTTATCGTATTTAAATGGAACCTACGAAGCACTTTTCTAGATTGAAAATGTATGTTAGGTTTATATTGAAGATTTGAAAAAGTCATGTTGGTGAAGTTAGAGGAGTGCGAGAGCAACAACGAGTCAAATGTTCTAGAACTACAAAAGAATTTAACACCACATTTTCACTAAAAACTTTAAGAGATTATGTGTATGGATCACCTATCTTATATATATAACATTTTCTTAATTCTTAATCGATGTTAGATTAACCACTCACACTTGAATTCTAACCATTGGCATCAGAGCTTGATGAGGGATCAGAAGTGGATTCTAGTATTAGATTCTTGTATCGAAAGTCTTCCCAGCAGTGTAGTCAGGAGGTAGAGCAAGTATAGGATGTGAGAGATTCACACTTGAGAGAGAAGATTTTTGAGTTCAAGTGTGAGTAATTAAGTCCTACATTAACTAAATATGAGATAAATATTGTTGAAATTCAAGTGTTAGTGGTTAGTCCCACATTAACTAAATATGAGATAAATATTGTTGAAATTCAAGTGTTAGTGGTTAGTCTCACATCGAATACGAATGAATGAAATGTTAAATATACAAGAGAGCTGACTCATATAATGTATTAAGATTTTGAGTGAAGATGTGATGTCAAAGTCAAGTCAATTATTATGGAAATTAGGAGGAGTTGAGATATTTAAATCTTTTTTCTCTAAAATATAAGCTCTTATGTAAATTATTTAAATTATTTGATATATTTATTACTCTCTTTTCAAATTTACTAATTATATTAGTATTAATTTATCTTGAAATGTGAAAAAATAACTTTAAATAAATCTATTCACAATAAACAATTTAGTAAATGTGTTTTTTTTTTCTTTCTAAGTTACCTTTGAAATAATAGTTTATCTAATATTCAATAAAAATAACACATAGAACACATTTATTTATGTGACAAATTTTTATTGAAAGAGAAATAATCCATAATTTTTTAAAAACAACTTAAACCTCACCTTTAATAAAAGTAAAATACAGGATGTACATATTATATTAATTACGTCATCCACTTTTCTTAAAACATATGAATTTCTAATCTACATTATTTTAAAGATTTTCACATACATATGCATTAATTAATTACTAACACCCACCGACTATATTGAAAATGAAACTTTTCTTTATTAATAGTCTAATATCTTGTTATTTGAATTATGGACACCAAAGGAAATGACAATGTTGCCCCTGGAGGTGGAAACAACAATAAAGACAAAGTTTGTACTACTAATAAGATGATAATAAAAACTCCTTGATGGATATGGATCCAACATTTCAAGGGAGGAATTTGAGAAAAATCCTCAAGGCTATTTTCCTGATCTGCATGCTGCACAAAAGGAAAAGGATAACAAGAAGTAGCTTACTTAATTAGTTTCCTTTTTTAATAATAATATTGTTATGGTTATGAAATTATGGTGGAATAGAGCTGGACTAGATTTTGAAATGTTTAAGTTTGGTATGTCAGAAAAATTTAAGACTTAAGTCTGCCCTGTGACATATAGACTTTTTTTTTTTTTTTTTAAGTTTGCATTTGACTTTTATAAAAAAATCTAGTATGATCTATTAACATATTTAAAAGTTTAGTTTATATTAAAATTTTAAATAAGTATTTAATCATATTTTTTTAATAGATTAACAAGTTAATATATTAATAAAATGAAGTATTTTTTTATAGGCACAATTGCTCATGCGGTCCCTTAACTTAATTTCAAATCACACTTCAGTAGTCCTTTATCTTTTTTTTTTCTTCCCGATTTGGTCATTTATTTAATTTTATTACTAAAATTCGAAAATATGAAGAATAAAAATATGAGTTTATTTGAAAATTTGAGTTATAAATTTGATGAAATTTGCATTATATTGAAGATGATAATTAATTTTATGAGTTTTGTTTGAAAATTTTGATGAATTTTTGTAAAAAAATGATAACATTGTTAATATTTTAAAACATAAAAGATCAAACTGTTTACTTAAAATTAAATAAATGACTAAATCGGAAAAAAAATAAAGGATTGAAGTGTTATCTGAAATTAAGTTAAGTGCTATCTATTTTATTATTAGGTTGTGAGAATAGGTGGGGTCAGACTGAACTTTGTTTAAATAGACTAAGTCTACTTAAAAAAAGTAACGCTTGAGTATGATATATTATCTATCAAAGACTTTATTATAAGTCTTGGTCTAGACCTACTTTGTGGTCAGAGGTGTATAAAAATGATATTTCACCTATCTTTAAAAAAGTTAATACACTCATAAAAAATGTGAATTTTATTGAACCCGTACAACCATAACATCTATTTTTTTTCTTTCACTTTTTGCAATAGACTTGATGTATAATTATTAATAAAAAAAAAAAATACAAACATTGGATTTATAGCACAATGATTTTGTGAGAGAGAATACGTATGGGATGAGAGAAAAAATTAGGGTTTAAAAGTCAAATAAAATGTATTTTATTATAGAAATATCAAAAGTCTTTTTTTAAAAAGAGAAAATAAAGAGTCTTTAATATAAAAATATGACGAGTCTTTTATCAGGTCTAATAGAATTTTTAAAGAGACTGAACCTAGTCTATTTAAATAAATAAACTTTTTAAAAAATCTAACATTTTTATTAAACAGACCAGACCAAATTAGACTTTTAATAAACCGAACCATAAATCTCTATCATGCAGCCTGACGTATTCTCATCCCTAACTTTACTATATACTATCTTTAAGTTTTTTGGCCTCTACTTAGTTGGTCCCTCTTCTAGATTGTTTTTAAATAACCATCATTAAAAAAAACACTAATATACCCTAATTTTGAAATTTATATACCAATTTAGAGTTTAATTCTGACCAAAATAATTTTTTGTTATATTTTACTTACCCCAATCTGGATTACTAGAATTCAATTTCCCTAATAATTATAATTTTTAAAACTAAAAAGAAAAGGCACATATATTTAATCTAAATATATGCATTAATATGATATTTTGTTAATTGAATTGAAATTATAATTAATAATCATGTCGAGAAGGCACATCTAGATAATGCTTAAAAGGTGACCAAGCAAGTGGAATCATTTCAACAAATTAAGAACCATAAATTGTTACAACGAGAAATTACAAAAATGTTCAGTTTGAAGATGACATGAAACACTTATAATTAATATTATTGTACATTTCACAATACAAACAACTTCCTTAGGATTCTATATAAACATTGTATACACATAGCTTCTCTTATACCATCACTATCCTCCTTTGCTCTTATCTTATCTACCTTTTATTTTATTTTATTTTTTCTTCAACATGTTCAACAAATTACCCCTGCTTTGCCTCATATTATTTATGGTTTTCTCATGTGTTGCATCTTCTTCTATCCAAACTTCAAGTATGTATAGAAAAAAATTTAAATCAATTATTGTAAATGGAATTACCCCATTTTTTTTATTACTTAATTAAATTCACTAAATATATATCAAATTTTTGTTTTTGCAGGAAAACTTTTGTCAAAGATTGAAAAGTCCTCAATGCAAACTACACATGTTCAGGTTGTAATATAAATATCCAAGTAATTTGTAGTTTTTTAATATTCTTAATCTCATAGTTCCTCTTTATACATCAAGCTCTATTTTATGCTTCTAATTTTTGAACAATATTAATGGTCTAATTGAATTTTGTCAATAATAGGAAAGTGCTATTGGATTAAGTAATGAAGAAAAATTCACAGTAAAGGGAAGGGTAAATTTGGAAATAGAAGATTACGAAGATCCAGGAGCAAACAACCACCATGACCCTAATGCACCAGGAAGAGTTTAATTGATGCATAAAATTTTGAAAATTATTCTCCATACATCTCATATGGGACATACCTATATATTCTTGGTTTTATGATATGCTTTCATCCATTAATTTTTATGGATGAAATTTGTTTGGCTGTAAATTGTAGGATATTATGGTAATTAAAGATAAAGGTTTTTTTATCTTTCTATTATTTATATGAGGATGATTATTAGATATTTGTTTTTTAGAATTAGTTTGGTCAATTACTTGCAAAACTAAGAGTGGAGATTTTATTTAAAAACAACAATGAATTATATATATTTTATTTATTTATTTTTTTAATGAAAGACGTTTTGATGGTGGTTAAAATTATTATTTTTAATGCAGCGTTTAATACTATTAAAGTTAAATATTAAATATAAGGTCGCAGGTTCGAGACCTGCATGGGCCATATTATTTGTTTTTTTGACATAATTGTAATAAATAAATTTTTAACATTATTTTATTCCTACAATTGATTTAATTTGTGTCATTAATTTTTTTCCCATATTATTTTTTTTGACAAAAATTGATTTATCTTTAAAAAAAAAATATATGATTTATCTTTTAAAAAAATTTATATGATTTATCTTTAAAATTAATTCTACATGAAAATAAGTCAAGGATGTTTTGGAAGAGATAGTCACTTTAGGTTTTTCATCAATAGAACATGAACTTTCTTTTTCTGAATTTTTCATAGAAGACTAAATTCTAAGATTAATCCATTGTTTCAAAACTTCATCAAGACTTTGAAGTTTATTTTATAGTGTTATTTTTATTTTGATGATTATATTCTTTTTCATTCAATATATTATTATTCTGATTGTTTAATTCGAATCTCAATAAGATTAATAAATTTGCTTTGACAAAATTCAGTTTTTAAATTAATTGTAGTTCTTGCGATGCTTAACAGGAATAGAATCTAAGTTAGAAATTTAACCCTTTAAAAATCTGCAATAGGTCCTACATTTCTGAACTAGTCGATTAATCATTTCAATAAGTGATTCTGCCGTTTCAATATATATATGACTCTAATTTCTTAATTTCAATTTTTGTAAACCTAAATTCGAAAACCCCATTTTTATTGATTCTTATTTCGGTTAATTGAGTGAGAAGTATACATACTTGACACATGTGCGATAAAAAATCACCCAACAACCTAAAATACAAAATGAAAATAAAGGTCATAATCGTGTTGATAAAAAGAAAATTCACATTGATCCGGTAAGACATCAACATACCTTGAAAGAAGGTTTATGAGTAGCCTTGGATGGTTGAGCATAGATCATTTGACTTGAGCATTCTACTCTTTGGGTGATGGCTGAGCAACCTTAGGTCTTTGTAAATAAAGAAAATATTAGCAAATTATAGGAGAGTTGAGATAAAGTTTATACACAAATTACAAAAAAAAAAAAGTGTATTACTTTTGTTTGCTTCGTTCTTTCAGTCGAGGTCATTATTTGATAATGACGTAAAATGAGTTAATTAGAAGAAAAAACAAATAATATTTTAAGTGAATTTTTTATAATAGTTTTAGTTTTATTTGTGTTTAATTTAAAATGTAATAATTTTAGTTAAGTGGTGTAAGCCCAATATGAATTTAGCGAGTTGACTTTTGGCCCATTCTAGAAAAAAGGTAAGTCATTCTTTAAATATATCTCAAAATATCTTTGCCTTCTTGCTTTTTCCCCTACCTTCTTTCGTCATCACCATAATCTCTATATCTTTTTTTCTTTTTCTCTATCTCTCATTTCATACTTCATTTCTTCTTCATCATAATCTTCACATCTTTTTTCTTTTTCTCTAAATGAGATATGGTGATGATTAGAGTTTCAAAAGAAGGCATTTAGAGAGAGTTATAAGACTTGAAGAATACATAAAGCAAGTAGAATCAACAAAAAGAAGAACGCAAAAAATAGCGAAGTGAGAAATTTAGGTTCGACTAAGGCTATTTATATAAGAGGATTTATTCAAGGTAATGATGACTTAAATGTCATGATTAGTCAAAAAAAAAATCCAATATCCCCGTTGGAGTAACCAAATCGACAAAATCTTAACTAATTTTCATCCACTCACGAACAAAGAAGAGGTTTGCAACAACTACTTTTCCCATTTTACGGTGAAATGATGACATTGTTCACACATTAATTACTATTTGTGTTGCATCGTGTTTCATCAACAACAAGTAATGTGACGCATGAGATATTTGTTGACTCAACAAAGATCGGTTGAATGAAGTCCATATAGCTAAATATGTATAATATTAGTCAACTGGATTTTTTAAAGTCAAATAAACTCAAAATGGGTCGTGTGATTTCCAAAAGTTGCCAAAAGCACGTATAAATCAATAATTCAACTCTAGAGGCTCGTGTTACTTGTTTTTAGCCACCACTAATTAAAACAACTATTTTTGCGGAGCATGAAAGTGAGTGGTTTGAGGGAATTGTCATGGTGTAAAATTTACGGAAATACAAGCTAAACGTGGGGTACCACGTACTTCCAAAACAAGCAAAAGCATGCGGTACTTGCAAGATTAATTGATAAAATATATATTTCAATTATATGATATTTATTACCTTGAAAATGTATATTTATATTTTCTTAAAAAATTTATATATTAAAAAAATATAAAAATTTAACCTAATATCGATCTCTTCTCTAACAAGCATTTTAAAAATGTGCGGTTTTGTTTACAGAAATTTAGCCTTGTTCGACTTATTACACAAGTAATGCTTGATAACTTTTTCAATATGCCGATCTTCTTGACATGTCTCTATATCACTATTCATGTGTGCCTTTTCCTGGAATTGTGCCTCAGTGTTGATTGTAAGTGGCGTTAAAAATGTGGAATACTCATCTTAAATCAGCTAATTATCTAAATATCTTAAGACACTCTCTGATCATCGTTCCCTCTGGTTTTCAACTGTTTCAAACATATAATGAAATCAATACAATATCAGTCTTTTCTGGAAAATCTCTTTGTCAAATTATTCCACAAAGATACAATGCGAAACTTTATGGATTATCCTGATTTTTTGCAATCAGCACAACAATTAGAAACCCTAATTGTACTATATAAAGGACATGCCTCCCTCAATGGAGAAAAACAACAACGAACAATACACTGCATACAAGCAACGAACGATAATCACATATGTACTGTCGTAATCATCCTATTAGTGATAAGAGAATTTTTCTACAGAAAATATTATAAACACTCTCTGCAAGAGCTTATTCAGATAAACCCCAAAACCTCTTTTTTGTAACCTAGTCCAGTAGCGGCTGAATTTCACTATACTAAGATAGAATGTTGAGAAGATTCAACACAGTCTGTGTGATGTTCAAGTGTAAGTCTGATTCATTGATCTTTTAATGGATTAAATCCTTCAAGTTAAATGGACTGGACATAGCTACGATGTTGGTGGTGAACTAAGATAAATTGTTGTGTCTCTCTGCTCTGTTTTCAAACTCGTGCTTTATCTTCTTTACTTTGAGTATAGTCGCGCAATTTTTTTAGGAACACAATTCAACCTCCCATTTCTTGTGTTCTTTTTTATCTACACTTGTGTATGTGACTTTTATGGACTTTTGTAAATTGAGGAAGATTCATCTAACTCATATTTGATTATTCTTTACACACCTTGCCATAATTTGACTAAGGGAAATTCAACTACTCCAAAATCTAACTACTTGTTGTGGTTCGACTAATAAATTATTTATTTTTAGATGCAAGCACTAACTCAACTTATACTACTTTCTATTAAAATCAATTAATGGTAAAAATATATAACTAACTTATTCTTTAAACCGATATCATTCATTGTTCATAGTTGCTCATGTCTTATTAGGCTTTATTTATAGTGCTTTTATGTTAAAAGTATGGAATTTATGAAAACACTGGGATTTTAATCGGGTTGTAATTTTCTTGTATCTTTCTCTTGAATCAATGAAGTTGTTTTAACCTAAATAAAAAAAAGATAACACTCATGCTAAAGCCAAATTTTTAGTTTATAAAATGAATGCTATATGTAATTTGGCATGGGAATAAATGCATGATGCTAAAGCCAAATTTTTAGTTTATAAAGTGAATGCTATATGTAATTTGGTATGGGCATAAAATGCATGATGTAGTGTAAGACTTGAGTGAAACGTGACATGCATATCATTTTGTGCATAGAAGGAATCAATCCAAAGAAAACAAGGAGTGTTAATTTTGTATATATTAGGGATTGTCCAAAACAGTACGCAAAAACAACAAACGCGTCTAAGAATATGCAAATTATTAGTCAGTGAAAATATGATAAATGAAAGAAAAGAAACTCTCATTTTATCAAACTATTTATATTAATTATATATTGATTTATTTTTGTTATTATAAATGCAAAATAAAAAGTACTAACTTAAAAGTGATAGACACGACATAAATTGAAAAATATAATTAAAATAAAATACTCACAGTAGTATTGAAAATAAAAAATAACATTAATTTTAAAATAAATATTTTTACAAATATAATAATTATTTTAAAACGGAAGGATTACTGAATTTTTACAAGCAAACATCATAGGAAACAACTGGTGTTGTTGTCTCCTGGCAAGGAGTTACAACAATTGTACATTTAACTTCCTTAGTCAAACAAACTAATGCCACATAATGATTACGTTTCAAAACTTTGCAAGATTAACATTTTCATATACTTGGGGGAAAAACATTGATGTCCTTGCTTATGTGTGACT
This sequence comes from Cicer arietinum, assembly GCF_000331145.2. Lineage (NCBI taxonomy): Eukaryota > Viridiplantae > Streptophyta > Magnoliopsida > Fabales > Fabaceae > Cicer > Cicer arietinum. The sequence continues at coordinate 5,545,035 of NC_021161.2, forward strand.
CAAATTAATGTCTTATTTAGTGTCATGCTTTTTTGGTGTACCTCATATGAATCTTGTTGTTTAGAGAACCATATATTCATGCTTTTAGTTTCTCATACATGGTACTTTGCTTTTTAAATTAACAGGGTTGCATTTTTTTATAACGAAAGTTTATATAAGGGAAAGAACTACTAATTTTATTTAACAATTGCGATATAATTAATTATAACTTAATACCACATAAATATAAATTTGAAACAAAATTACATCGTGTGCGGCGTACTAGGATGAAAATAGGTTAAACTTATCAACAAATGTATATGATTTAGTCTATGACAGACCTAAGCCACATTAGACACTTTTTATATATAAGTCAAGTCAATATTTTTTTTTAAAGTTTATTTAACTAAAAATGTGAAGTTAAGGCGACAAATAAAATCTTTTAGATATTTCAGACTGACCTATTTAATTTAATATAAATAAATTTTTTATTATTAATATTATTATAATATAAAGTTTTGTTTTTTGTGTGTTAAATCATTAATTTGTTAACATTTTCTATAATTTAAACATATTGATCTATATCGATGGTTGATATATTAAAAAATATTATTATAAAAAATAAAATTAAAATATGATATAATATAATACTAGATACTCTAAAAGATCATGTTAGATATCAAAATAGAACTTAAGTTCGATGATATATTAATTAACTTCTTCGTCTATTTACAATATTCTAGTAGTGAATGCAGTAGACTTTCATATAACAATAGTGAAATATATTTTTAAGCATATTTTCATGTCTTATCACACTTTAAAAAATATTAAATCAAACCTTAACAATGGACTTTTGTTAGGGAATAGATCAGATTTGGCCTAATATTTTGTAGACTAGACTTTGACTAGGGATGACAATTAGATCTAGACCTAATGGGTACCCGTAAAAAAAATTCATAATGGGTAGGGTAAAAATCCGTATAATGGGTATGGACATGAGAATGAATAATTACCCACAAAATTAAGCGGATATGAGTGCAGGTACATCTACTATAGTACCCACCCGCTCCGCACTTACATAAATATATTATTTATTTATTTATTATATTAATGTTTAGTTTAATTAATTGTTTCCTTTTATGACAATATTTATAATCGAAAGATAAACATTTGCAAACTTTTTAAGAATTTGATTATGATGAATATATAAATAATTGTGACTTTATAACTAAAAGTTATGCCTTATTAATTGCGACTTTATAATTATATTTGTAACTTCCTATCAATTGTTTTTACAGATAACGAATAATATTGTCGTATGACTTGCAACTTCATAAAGTATTATTATGGATATTTGAATGTGTATTGCAACGAGTGTTCATTTGAAATGTTTTGAGTTAGAAAATATTTTGGTTTATAATACTTTATGATTGGATTTAAATTATTTGAATAATTTTTAAATTTAATCACAACAATATCATTTATTTATCGATCTATTTTAGTTAAAGCGCGAGTAATGAGTATGAGTACGGATACTTAGGTATCAATAAGGTAAGGATACATGTATTAAAATTGATATCCAAAAAGATACAGACACAAATATGAGTATTTTTTTAAACTGCGACTACGAGAACAAGTAGTATAGTACTCTATCTATTCTCATCCCTACTTTGACCTTATAAAACTTGGTTATCCTATTTTCATCTCTACTACGAACTTCAATCTTTTTTAGGCACTATTAATCAGTTAATGTGTTATATTCTTCTTTTTTTCTCATACAAAAGTAGTTCTCTAATGCCGCCAACCTAAGAGTGTTGGTCACCCGCGTACGATTGATGATGGACCTCATTTGTTACACGAAGAATACTTTATATCTCTAATTGAGTAATTGAGCTTGAGTCAACCTATACATAGTAAATGAAACTATAATTTGACTCTAATCTTTCTCAATATTTCCTCCACATTTCAAGAGTGTATGTCTAAGGAAATTTTCTTAATGAATTCCTTTTTTATCAGCAAATTGGTTTTGGTATAATGTGCTACATGTCATTCTATGCCGACGCGTGTAAAGGTTGTACAACTTGACATCAATTTTGCTTATTAGTTATTGTCTCTAGATACAACTTCCCCTCAACAATAAGGTATCTTCTTTTGTAGCTCTTCCAAACTTCAAACCAAAAACTTCCCAACATATCAAAACATGAAGAATTATATAACAAAATCTTAATTTAATTGATATATACCACGTTGCGAAAATCAAGTTATTATATAAATTACTAAATTGATATAGCTCTGTAAATTTAATTATTACATTTAATACTTACTAGGATAAAATTACTTGAATCTTAAATTTTGAGTACAAAATCAAAAAAATTAAAGTGGGGAAAGGCATATAGAAAATAATAATGTTTTTAGAATTTATTATTATTATTATTATTATTACAATACTTTTTTGTCTCTAAATATAAAATATTTAGTTGTCTATTTTGTAAGATTTTTTTTTCCACTTTTCAACTATATTAATTATTTATTTATTAAAATATCTAACTAGTTTATATTTTTTTCTGCGACCAATAATAAATAAAATATCTCTTTTAGAAAAAATTATAAAAATACTATTAATAATTAATAATTAATAATTTTAATATTATTATTATTATTATTATTATTATTATTATTATCAACTTTCTTAATTTTCATAATTTAATTAATAAAATTCTATATTTATGAACAAATATTGCATATGTTTATAGAAAATGTTAACTTATAGCTCAAAGACACAGTTTAAAGTAATAAACGTAAAATTTTTATCTTAAAAATTATGTATTTAACTTTATAAAAATTTTAAAATTAATTTTTTTAATAATAAAATTTCTATTTCCAGAACCTTTTACAAGTATCGTAATGACACATATTACTAGGAATTATGTTTATTATAATTATTAACGTTAACCTTGTTTTTTTTCTTTCTCTCATCATCGGTTTCTTTCTTCTCTTGGAAGCAAAAGCAGTTTCCAACGTTCCATAAACAACCAAACACATTTTTTGGTCATAGCACAATCCCCAAGGAGTAAAATATATATAATAGAGAAAGAACAATAAATTAAAGACACCTACCCCAAAACATAACAAGAAATGTTCAGTGATGCTGACAACCCACACGAGTGGTTCTCTCGAATTGCATGCATAACACACACTTATGTGTTTTCTTAGACAGAGAAACCACCAACTTTTTGTTATTATTATTCATTCTATATTATTATTTTCCTAAAATAAGAATAATAAGAGGTCTACTTGGCACCTGCCACCTAATGTAGTTTGAATGTGATCAAATTGTTGTGTCACCAAAAATATTGTTTTAAACAACCCATGTTAATTTTGATTAAATTGATTTTAAATAAAGGTAAAATGAGTTATATTTGAATAAGTTCATGTTAAAATAAATTGAATATTAATTTTGTGAATAAAAATTATGTTTATATGTAAAAATTACAAATGTTAATGTTAAAATATAATTTATTCTACATACAAAATTAATTTTTAATAAAAAATCCTTAAATATGTAAAAATCAATTTAAAACTTTAGAATTACTTTTGACTCTTTTAAATGCATGCTTGATTCTATTTTTAGTAGATCTAAAGATGTAACATTGGTTTTGATAGGTTTATATGATATATAGTTTTTGGATTCAAACATAATTTTTATACTAAAATTTATTCTTTAACTTAATTTTATGTGAATATATCTAAATATAAATAATTTTACATTAACTCACTTTTAATTTAAATTAGTTTTATAAAATAAATTAATTATTGTCATCACATAATCAAATATACAATAAAAATGAATCTAAAAACATACATTTAAATATTTTCATCTTGACCAAGAGTGTCAAATTATAATCACAAAGGAATGAGAGCAACATCAAAATTATTGATTAAGTGTTTTTTTTATTGATATAGTTTTGCTATACATTTTTTTTATTAAATGATATTGCTATATAAAAAAGTACTCAATTTATAAAGAATTAGAGAAGCCCCACGCAATTGATCTATCTAGTAGGAAACAAGGGTAAACAGAATCATGTGGGCTCTACTCTTTACTGACCCTTTTTGTTGTCATTTTCTTCCTCTAATTTTCTCTTTTTCTCTTTGTTTTTTTTTTCTTCAAGTTTGTAAGAAAACAAAGTAAATAAATAAAACTAATAGAAGATTTCGGTCATCTACAAAAGAAATGCGCGAGGCAAATTTTTTTAGTCATTTACAAAAATAAATTCTGACAATAATGGAATGTTAGAAAAACTAATTACATATACTATTAAATAATTATATATATTATTAAGAATATTTGTGTCTTTAACAAAAATATAAAATGACAATTTCAAACAGTTTCTAAATACGACAAAAAATGATTTACGTCCTACATAACAACAAATTTATAACTATATTTATTTTAGGTATTTTTAATATCATTTTTGTTTTTATTTTTTTCTCTTTCTTTTATGTTTTCATTTTCAAATTATGTTTTTCTTTCCTTTATATGATAATTTTGTTTTATTTTTATAGACCAATATATAACATAAAAATTATCACATAATTTAGTCATGGTTTAAAAACAAATAAACAGTTAATTAAAGAAAAATAATTTACAAAAAGATTAATGTGTCTCAATTTATATTTGTCAGAAATTATAAAGGATCTTTCTTTTTTGTTAGGATAATCTGTTTTTATTTTTTTATGAGGGACTAAAATGTCTTTTCAGTCTAAATAAAAATAACGAATTTTTTATTTGTACTTTTTAACTCTTCTTTAAAACGTTGTTTTTCATTCTTTCTTCTCATTCATGTAGACCCAACAACTTCATAAGAATCTCTCTCTCTCTCTCTTATGTGACTCACTCTCACTCTATCAACCATGGATGTAAGAGAGAAAGAGACTTTACAATGCCATTGAATCTCTTTACTTTTGATTTTCTTATCCTTTAATTTGTTTCTCTTTACCTTCTTTTTTTTCATTATATAGCTAGCATTTTGAAAAATAAAAAAAAATCCTTTTTTATTTTTATTTTCAAAAGTTGAATACTTTTTGTTTTTTTTTTTTATCATCATGAGTTCACTAAATTTGAACATTGATAATGGTTTCTCTTTGGACTTGAAAGTTTCACCTTCATCTCATGTTCCTTCTTCATCTAATACTTCACTTATGGGTCATGCTAATGAAACAGAGTCTGAAAAGACTGAAATACCCTTTGAAATTTTGAACCCTTTAGTGATCAATCCTAAGGAAAAAATGATTACAAACAAACAAGGGGATGAAGGGTATTTTGGGAATGAGAAAAATAACTTACCTTTGAACGTTGGTGAGGAGGAAAATGAAGCAAAAAATAGTTCTTTGGCCATTGAGAAAATTGGGAACACTAAGCTTAGTATTAGAGGTCATTGGAGACCAAATGAAGATGCTAAGCTCATTGAAGTTGTTGGAAAATTGGGTCCTCAAAATTGGAACAACATTGCTCAACATCTACATGGAAGATCAGGTATAATTCATAACAAAACAGAACAAATTTTTATAAAAATTGCAAAATATTATTATATTTTTATTGAAATTCTTCTTAATATGATTCTCTTTGACATGTCAGCTTATTAATAAGAGTTTGACATGGTAACCACAAAACAAATAGTACAAATTTGTACGATACAATTGTAAAATGACAATCGCTGTCACCGTTATCAATAACAATTTTTCGTTTTTCAATTTTTATTTTATTATTTTATTATCAAAATTGTATATTTAAGAACATATTTTTCATTTTTTTTATATTTACAAATTTGAATATCTTGGTGTTAAACTAAAATTTATTATTTTCAAAGGGTACTTTTAATTGATACATGTAAATTTTGGAATAAAGTTTCTATTTTTTGAAGGAGTTTATGAATGTAACACTTGAGATTTATTTTTTTGTGATGAATGATAATGTTGCAGGGAAAAGTTGTAGATTAAGGTGGTGTAATCAACTAGATCCTAAACTTAACAGAGGAGTATTCAGTGAGGAAGAAGAGGAGAAACTTTTGGCAGCACATAAAATTTATGGTAACAAATGGGCATTAATTTGCAAACTATTTCCTGGAAGGACAGACAATGCAGTCAAAAATCATTGGCATGTGCTCATGGCTAGGAGGCTAAGGAATCAATCATCAACTTCTTCTAAAATGAAAAAGTCAACATTTCAAATTTCTTCAAATATTTTGATGAATATGAATTTGACAAACTATAATGTGGCTAGTGAATCAACCATCTCAAGTACCATTGATGAATCTAATTCAACTTGCACCAATCTCAACCTCATTACTATGCCTAATTTTCATAACAATCATGCTTTGCCTAATTTCCAAACCTATGGTTCTCAAATAGGTATGTTTTGAATCATTTTTTTTCTTATCCTATGAATTTTTTAAAATTAATTTTGTGGCCGTGATCTGGACCATAATATTAGAATTTTTGACATACTAATAGTAATTCTCTACGATATTAAAAGATATCAAAAACTTTGATATTGTGGTCCAAATTTCGATCGCAAATCTTAATCTAAAACCTTTACTATGATTTTGATTTAAAATCTTGAAATTATCCTAAACATTTTCTTATTTGCTATTATAAATTATCTAACTTGCAATATAAGAATTTTTATTGCTCTATGATTGCGATTGATGACGCATCAATTGTATTTCTTTGCAATATTTATAACCTTCATCGTTCTCACGGCTTTGATTTAAAATCTCGAAATTGTGTTTAAAATTTCTTATTTTTTTAATTATACTACATATATTATATTACAATGAAAAAATAAACAAAAAAGTGTCTGAAAAATTCATGTATCTTATATTAATTTTTAATTAGATACATTAATTTTTAAATACCATTTTTACTTATATTTTATTTCGGATGTAGTATATTATTTATTTGACATTATGCTAGACGTGATGATGTTGTTGATATTTTTGTGTTTGTGTTATTTAAGGTTTACTTGGAGAAAGAAATGTAGCTGCAAGGGATAATGGTTTTGACAAGTTTTTCAGTGCTTCCACCAAAGGTTCATGTGATTGTCACATGGGAAAGCTTAAGATTATGGACAAATCCAATTATTCAGATTCAATCTCAGAAGTTTCAATATCTCAGTCAGTTGCAACCAACAAGACCAATGTATCAATTTTGGGGGAAAGTGAAAATGTGAAGGATAAGATTAAAAGGTCATTTATTGACTTTCTAGGAGTTGGTGAAACATAGTGAAATTTTGTTGATGTAATAGTCCTATGATCAAAGGAACAAAAGGGTATATTGGGAAAAGAGGGATGGTGTAAAGGAATAGTTTTAAATGTAGGTTCTATCTATTTGCACTCATGGTGTATAGGTAGTTCCATAAAAGACTAATTGTGTATGATTACTAAAAATTAACTTTGAAAATAAATTCATTTTGATTAAATATAAATTGAAATTATGTTGATTTACATTTAAATGTATTTATTTGAAATTGAACTGAATAATAATAAATTAAAAATTTATAATGAAGACAAGAATTACAAATTCTAATTTTAAATTAGAATTAAATCTATAAAAAAAAATTACTCTATTCAAGCACATTTAAATATGTAAATATTAATTATATTTTAAAATTAATTTTGTTTCATTTAAAAGTGAAACTACACTTACACAAAATATTAATAAAGTAAAATGTAAATATGATGTACATATAAAAAAGAAATTTATTATTTGTAAGATCTAAGTTAACTGACAAATAATGTTAAATTATCAATTATTGATTTTTTTTATAATTAATCCCACAACATGAATAGACAGTAGTAGAGGTTTGTTATTTTGTGGTGTACTTAGTAGAAAACTTTCTTTAGTTTTTAGGCAAAGGCCAAGTTATATTGATTTAGTTTAGTTTAGTTTTTTTTTTTTTATGATTTTTTGTTTTGTTTTGTTTCTTTACAAACGAAAAATATTTATTATAGAATTTGGTAAAATTAATATTTACAGGGTGAATGATTGTTTTAGTTAAAATTTGAATTTGAATTTTTTTGAATAATTCATTTTTAATATAATTTTAATAATTACTTCAATCCAATTGCTTAATTATTTGAAGAATTAATTTAGAAAAATCATTTAAAAATAATTGATTTAGATATAATTATTTTGAGTAAGTTAATTTCATATTATTATATGAAAAAAATATTCTTTTAAAGAAGTAAACACATTTTAAAAGACACTTCCATAGTTTTAATATTTAAATTGTGTATTGCAGTAAAATGCAATTAAAATTGCGATTGTAATATCAACGCGCAGACTTTAAAATCCAAAAATCCGCGATATTGTTATTAGAATTAGGATTGCAGACTACAATTTAAAACTATAAATATTTCTATTTCTTTTTAAAAATAACAGAATCTTTTCCGGCATAGTAAGCTATCTTAGGAAAAAAGAGTAAAGGAACAGTTATAGAAAATAAAAGCTGAAGTAGAGGACAAATTACTTGAATTTGTATTGTAGTATATCTTCACCAATTAAATTTTAAATGCATGGAAAAAGAATTCATGCAATAAAATCTGGGAAACCGAAGTAAAGTTAAAAAAGTGAATATCACATACAGGAGAAGGTGTGTTTTGTGATTGTGAGTTATACAACTCATGAGAAGTTATGAATTTTAGATATATTCATTACCAAACTCTTAGTTTATTTTTTGGACTTATTCAGCTACATGAATTTTTGTGGTGTACTTAGAAAACTTTCACTTCACACAAAGCCCAAGATAATTTGCATGAGTAATTTGTTTGTTATTTCATCTAGTTTTAAATATAAGACAAAGTTAAATTTTAAAAAATTGATGCATGTATTTGGTTTAACTCTTCTATAGACTAAATGATTTTTATAGTAATGTATCTTTTTGTAATAATTTTTTAAAAATAAATTTTTATAAACAAAGCTTTAAATAGTTTATTATAATATATCATTTTAATTAAGTATATAATGTATTTACTACAACTTTTTTTAGAAAGTGAAATTTTGAAAATAATTTAAATAAAAATTTATTTTGAGAAGTTCTTCACAAAAATTATATTTTAGAGATATATTTTTTTACAGAAATTGATTTTTAGCTTGTTACAATCTTCAATAACTTAGATTTTTTATTTATTGATTATATTAAATGTCAATTTTGTTTTATTTGTAACAAATGAGTTTGAAATAATTTTTATTATTTTTATTTAAGTTCCATAAATATTACTTTTAGAAAATACAAAATTAAAATTACTTTTTTTTAAACATGGGCAATATTTGCAAAAAAAAAAAATGATCTTGGAATAACTGATTATGAAAGATGTTATTCAGATTGGAAGAAAAAAACTGCCATGTAGGCCACAGAGAATTACTAAACGCTTTGAAGAAAAACTGGTACAGGAGAGCCCTGTTGGCATTCATTATTATTTTATATCTATTTAAATTTTATTATTTTAGATTAAGATGTCCAACTCTTATGATGTTAAATATATTTTGGTATTACGATGAGTTCGTCATAATCAAAATTAATTACCGTAATTTAATTTTTAAAAATTATAATGTGTAGCTTTTAAAATCATTGTGATTTCAAACCTACATTTATTCACAACACTAAATACACATGATCGTAAAAAAAACCATTTTAATTAACCTTTTTAATTTAGTCAAAAAATTTTAAAAGTTTTTTTTATCGCCAATGTTAATATGTTTGTTTGATTTAACAACAAATAAAATGTACTTTGAATTAATAGGTTTTTGGTTAAGTTGAACATTAAAATTAATTTTCATGACAATAGAAACTTACTAACATAATCGTAGATTCATTTATGTTTAGATGGAATTACGCAGGATCACTTTGAACAATCAATGAGACTAAATTCACATTTAGAGGCAAGAGCTATAAATCTCAACATCAAATTAAAATATACTTATTGATCTATTATTTGGTTGAGAAAAGAAATGAAAAAAAAATCTAAGAACAATAATAAAGGAATGAGAATGATTAAAACAATGACTCATCCTGATTTTGTCGTAGTATTTGAAGTTATCATATTCTTTAAATTTTCTTTCGTACGAATACAGAGTTGTAAAATATTACTCATTTCTTATAGCGAGTTAGCCCGATTGGGCTTAGGGCTACCTGCATACATGAATGCATTAAAAAAAATAGTAATTGTATATGTATGCATTATCTAATAGTCATTGTCCTTATCACTATATTTTTATTAATCTATTTTGTGGTCAAGTTTTCATGTTCGTCGTAATACATAGTTTATTTTTTTTTTTTTTTCATGTCAATCTTTATATTCCTTGTATAGATATTTTATTGAAAATTTTGTTTAGCTAACACAATTATCATGTTCATTAATTTTTTATAAATTTTGGAAGAATTCAATATTCAACCATCTTCGTTCATAACAATCATTTTTCTTAATTGTTATTGAATTACTTGACAAATTTAATATTTTCTTTGAAAATGTATGGTATATTTCTTAAAGAAATAAACCATTATGCCATGATTGAAATATGTAAGAACTAATGGAGGTCATAAAACATACAAAAATTGGCCAAACGATAGTTTAACACACATTATGGGTCATTATTAACTTTCATCAATTTGAATTCAAACAAGGCACTCGCTAGAAAAATGAACAATCAATTGGTTCTCTGATGTATGAAGCGTCATTATTATGGTTTATGAATGCATTAAAATTATAAACAAAAATACACATTTGATTATTCAAGTTTAGTTCAATTTTCGTTTAAGTTCTTAAAGTTTATGTTTTTTTCGATTTGCTTCTTTATGTTTCATTCGTTTACACTATTAGCCTTTAAGATACGTTAAATTATATAGTTCTTTAAGTTTGAAAATTTTCTTGAATTAGTATAATAAAATGCTAAGATCTAATTGAAACTTTGCAACAAGTTGATTGACCAAACTATTTTACATGTGAAAGAAGTCAAATATATTGAATACGTAGATAGACATTTATTACCTTATTTTTAAGGCTAGAAGTAAATTCAAATTGTTGTAGAAAAAATTAAGAAATATACACTATTTATGAGAATTGATGAGTTTTTTTTAATGATTAATATGAGGGACTTATTGTTGCACAATTCGGTAGAGTTTCAAATGACCGATCATAAACTTTCAATTGAATTAATTATTGTCGAAATTAAGCTAAAATAATAATAGGGCAAATATAATATAACTTAAATGATCAAATCATAATAAAATAAACTTAAAAGACCTAAACAAAAATGAGTTAAATTTAAAGAACTATATGTGTATTTTTGTCAAAATTGTACGTACACAGTCCAATTTGTTTTTTTTAGTTAATTTGATTTTTAGAATTTTTGTTTTTTTTATTTAAAATTTAATGCATTCAAAGATTTTAATAATAGTTCTTCGCACATTTAGGTACCAAAATAGATATTATACGGGGGTTTATTAGCAACAATGAGAGTGTAAATAGTATCCCCTTAATTGTGATGGACTTTCGGATATGGGACATTGGGCTTTCATAGATTCATTTATGTTTAGATGGAATTATGTTGCACACCAGATGCAAAGTGATGGATACTTCTAATTTTTTCTTGTCTTAAAGTCATTGTATTTGTCACTATATTACTAATCTATTTGGTGGTCATGTTTTCATGTTCTTTTTCATAGCTTGTTTTTTCATGTCAACCTTTATATTTCTTGCATAGATATTTTTTGAAAATTTTGTTTAGGCAACACAATTATTATGTTCGTTAAATCTTAATAAAATTTGAATGAATATTGTAATATAGTTCTTGAATTACTTGACAAATTTAATATTTAAGCATCTTTATAAGATTGAGTTTTTTAAAAAACAGACCATTACATCATGATTGAAATATTAATATCAATCACAAGAAATATGAATTTAAATTATGATCCTTTTTAATTTTTTAGCTCATTTATTTCATTTTAATTAACTAAAAAATAATTTTAGTTTAAATAAAATTAATGTCCATAATATTCTGGATGTCTTAGTTCAAATAAGATAGTTTAGTATATAAACAAGATAACTTTGTTTAGTGAGGTTTTCCACATGGTGGTCTATTTCTAGTCCTTACAATATATGAGATTTTTCACTATTGTGTTCAACACCATAATGTTTTACTTTGCACTATCTTTCTTGATCATACCTTGATCAATTACAACATCTCCTTTCAACCTTGAAAGTAATTTCTACTGTATCATTTCAGTCCCAACAACATTTTTACAAGTACATTTCAAACCAAAAATAATTTTTACAATATACTCAATCTAACTTAAGAGATAAACGTAAGTTACAAAATGATGTGACTGATAAAAAGTGTTTGAGATCTAAGACTCTTTGTTCGAGATTGATTAACAACAAGAACTCAATAGGATGATCCACGAATATAGTGAAACAACTGTAATTTTTCTTGAGAGACGAGCTTTGGAATTGGAGTTTGCATTTGTCTTCTGATTAATCTTCGTTTTATAGTTAAGGTAAGACTTGAATATTCAGTAAAGACTGAATATAGTCCTTGGCCTTTAATGCCAAGGATCAATCTTGTTTTCTTCAATTTGCTTCTTGTTTGCGGTAATTGTCTATATTGTTCTTGATCAACCCATAATGTTCTGACTTGAATTGAAGGTAACACGAGTGATAATGAGTGTGAGCTATCAAAGGACCATCAGACTAATGTTAAGTCAAATGCATGCGATGCTGATGTAGTCATAGTACCAATGTAGTGTACTTGTGTACTTTCGTCCTTACTTCCAATTCACCAATCTGATGATCAATTTGGAAGTGTGTATATGCATGTGCACTTAATCTTGGTCTCTTTTTAATGCTCACTTATTTTGGACAATTCATGTGTGAATTTTCTCTTTTGAACATGCATTTGGATTTTTCAAAATGACTCATTTTGTCTCGTCTTTAATAAGACAACAAAATTGTTCTTCTTATCATTCTAACAACCATCTCTTGTTGATATTTTTTTGAGCAATATTTCAAATTACTTAGTCTTTACAAAAGTGAATTTTTGTCTTGATGTGTGCATGACATTAGACGAGAAATGATCATGAAATCTTTCTTGATTTTTTAAAAAAAGACCACGTGATTTTTTTACGAATATGCATGCATATGTTTGATATCCTATCATTAAATAAATCGGTTAAAAAACACAAGTTAATAGATGATATAATCAAGAATTGTAATTATCAAATATAATTAAATATTTGATTATCTTTAAAACATTAATAAGGGATTTTTCCTCAATAGTTTTCATATTCTTTCTCATAGTATTTTTTTTATGTCAATCTTTATATTTTCTTGCATAGATATTTTATTGAAATTTTGTTTAGCTAACACAATTATCATATTATCATATTGTTCAAATCTTGATAAAAATTGAATGAATTCAACATTCAAACATCTTTGTTGGATTGCAAAAGAATTATTTTTCATAATCATTATTTATAAAGATTTGTAATATAGTTATTGAATTACTTACAAATTTAATATTTATGCATCTTTATAAGATTGCACAAAGTACCTTAATCGTCATTTATAAAAATGTATGATATAGTCTTTAAAGAAATAGACTATTAAGCCATGATTGAAATGTACGAACTACTAGAGGTCTCAAAACTTATTTAAGTTAAATTCCAAACGATAGTTTAACACACAAGTGGGTCCATTAACTTTTCTTTGATATAATTCGAACATGGCCTTCAGTAGAAAAATAAAAAGCAAAATAAATAATTAGTTTGATCCTCGAATGTATGTGAGGTCATTATCATAGTTTATGAGTGTATTAAAATTATAAGCTTAGGATGTACTCAAATATGTTTTTTTATTAGTTAATTTGATTTTTGGAATTTATGTGTTTAGTGTAGCAGTCTGACCATATTTATCAATTCTGTTATTTACGATCTTCTCGTTCCTCTTTCTTTAGTTAGGTTCATTAATTCCTACTACCAATTGAGATTTTTGTAACAACTTAACCCAGTTACCAACACTACACTTTTATTCACGATCTTCTCGGTCCCTTTCCATTGATACGAATTAGCAAAATTTTATCTTCCACAGAAATCAAACTTATAGTACCTATGAAATAAGTGTCACTGTTATTAATAATCATGGCTTACAAAGAAGATTCGGATCTAACCACCGTTATTCAACTAAACTCGCAAATAGTGTGTGAAAACAGGACAATCATCATGTGTACATGGCACCCTACATTTTGCATTACTTTCCCTCCGGTATGCAGTATTTTTTGGCATTAAATTCATTTGCTATGCTCTTTTTTAATCAGGCTCTATATTACAAATGTGTTTGTTATATAAACAAGGAAATGAGCTTTAGAAATAAAACTATTTGTTTTACGTGACTTTGACATACATTGATATCTATACAATCTAATAAAGCTCTTAAGTACTAAGAAAGAATCACCTAACCACATTATTATTTATTTTCAATTCAACTAATTCACTATTCAATTAGTTAAACATCAACTCACTCTTAACTCTATGATTATCCATTCTCCCCTAACAAGTTAGATTATTTTCAAGTGCAAACAAACTCAAAATATACTTTAATGAAATCCTAAATAAATAATAAATTACACCAAATATTCTATAAGCTTCACAATTCACACGGAAACAGAGTAAAAAATCCAAGGTGGATTTTTTCAGTAAAATTATACCACCAATCTCAACTTTATACACTTGAAATTAATCATGAGCTCAATTTGAAAAAAGCAACATAACCCATATTGGAATTCCCATTTCTCAAGATATATGCCTAACTTGTTTCCTGGTCACCAAATCAATAATCCTCAAACCCATTAAAATAATCACAACAAAATATGTCACATCTGAAACACAGAATCTATCATAGAGATGCAAATATATAATTTAATTGACATGCCAACCAATAAAAATTATGTTATCTCACATGGTATTTCTATGTTAGTGTGCCCCTCTAAAAAATATATATATATTTCTATTATTATTAATAATATTTATTAATATTATAAAGTTTAAAAGAATCCAAGAAAATTTGTTACAAACATCCGTCTGATTTGCATTGGTTATATTGGTCGGTGTGGGACCAAAAATGTAGAATTATAAATATTCTTTTCATTTTGGTATCTCTCTTGTAATTCTACTCAAGAATCCACGTAATGTGTCCATGCACTTTCATCCAAATCTTGGATTTGTTTATAAGTGTTACATAAATTACAAACCGTTCTTCTATTCATTAGGATTTATCTCTGACAAGTTAGATCTCATGAGATATTAGTATTAGAATTTATTTGTGGTCAAATGTAAGGTGTCACTATGTGTTTTTTTTTTTTAATGGTTTTTAGATTATGCTTAGTATACTATTAGAAAGCAACTTGGATATTCAAGTGTGTTTTAGTAGTCTTTATGGTCTTTTAATTTTGTTAGAATTCAACAATGATTCTATTAGGTTGTTCGAGTTGGTTAACTTAGGTTATTAAAGTTAGTTAGCTTATTGATAATTAGTTGTTTTATCTTAGTTTATTTTTTTTTTTATTTATATAAAGAGAATTTTTTTAAGCAATATACTATTTAATACATATTTTTCAACCTAGTCATTTTTATTAGTTGATTTTTATACGAGACTCACTAAATTATGCAGAGTCTATCTAAATTTGGTATTCAATTTATTCATTGTATTTATTTCGTAATTTTTGTCTTCTATCAAATTCTCAAGCTTATTTTCAATATAAGATTCATATTCAATTTTATGATCCTGTTATTTCTAACGCTCTTAGTGGCAGACTCACTTTTTTGACATGTTCTTTCATAGAGATAATCATGTTCGAAGTACCGTCGACAAATACTAAATGTATACACTTCAATCAAAATTCAAACTCTATTGTGTCATGTTGTTGGAGATTACTAGGAGTGGAAATAGACTATGTCGTCCGTCAATGGTCTATGACATGATCTATTTAATAAAAAAGCTAGACTCAATATTTTTTTTAAAGCCTACGCCTGATAGACCGACCTATATATATATATATATATATATTATTTATTAATATTGTTATTTGTTAGTAACTTAGTATTTATTGAGTAAAAAATGTATAATTTTATTAGTTTTCCTTATATTTATTTTTTTATCAACCTTAGTTTTTTTTTAATACCCCAATTTAAAAATAAAAAAATCAATATACTCCCTTTTGAGAATTATATACCAAAACTACATTTATTTTTTACTTAGTTAGAAGTCGCCATTTGCAAAGGCGACTTCCTTAAAGATTTGGTTTTTTTTTATTATTTATATTTTTTTCCCTCTAAATCGCCTTTTGAAATGGCAACTTTTTGAAGATACATAGAAGTCGCCGTTTGGAATGACGACTTTCCAAAGCACATAAAAAACAAAAATAAAAATCCTTAAGGAAGTCACCATTGCATACTCGGACTTCCTTAAGGAAGTTGCACTCTTACTTATATATAAAGACTTAGTTTAGCCTATTTACAAAAATGTAAAATATACTATTTAAATATTTTAATGCGAAATAGATTTTTAGGCAAAACTATATTTTTAAAAAGGTCACACTGATTGAAAAAAAGTCAACGATAGGTCGTAGGCCAGACCTTTCAAAATCTGGTTTGGTCTGACCTATTCTCACCTCTATTTGAGACTAATCTATTTTCCTAAACCTAAACCTCATTCGTAGTCTTATTTTCCCTTTATTTTTTATATAAGTTTCATCCACCAAAAGGAATCTTATTTGAGGGACATTAAACATTAAATATAAATGTAAGTACTTCTTCCAACAGAAATTTGAATTCAAATTCATCATCATATTATAGAAATTTAATATCTTCCACTGAATTCAATCCGCTTTAGTAGACTATTTTTTTTAATGATCGTGTAAAAACTACTTCAAAGTTTTAAAAATTACCTTGCGTAACTTTTTTTCTTCTTCTAGTAGAATCCATATTATGTACTTGTATCTCTTGTAGTACACTTTGATTAGTAATAATGTGATATTCTTCTTTGTTTGTCAATATATAATATCAACATATAACTCTAACATTTTGATCTATAGTGGAAAAAAGAAGGATATTAAATGCATAGGTTGAGACTTTGATCTCCCTTTTAGTGTTATTGGAGAAAGATAAATATAAATTTCTTCGAAATATTTAATAAATTCCAAGGTTTTTCATGCTTTGTACTGAAGCATCACCCACTCACTTTAAATTTCATTTATAAAAAAAATATAGATAAAATATATCACGTAGTCTTTTAAGTTACACAAAAATATCAAATGGACACTTTTATTTATTTTTATCTATCAAATTATTTCTTTATGTTTGTAAAAGTTACAATAGTGAATTTGTTTTAGTCATAATCTCATTTCACTTATTTTTAGTTATAGATTTTTAAAATCGTAGTATATGTTTTGTTATCAATCATATAAAGAACAAGGTAATAAATTTTCATGTGATTTAATGACTTAAATTGAGAGAATTTTGCATTTAATTTCAACTCTAAAATTTATCTCACTCGAATCCTCTCTTATTTATTTATTTTTCTCAAATTTGATTGATGATTTATGTTTTTATGATTATTGCAATCAAAACCCCTTAAGAATTACACGAGTTTATAGAAAATTTGAAAGAATTTTGAATTTTAATTTTATTAGTTTGAAATTAAGATCATTGGTGAAAATATTTACAAACATAAAACACAAATTTGACACTAAAAGAAAGATAAATAATTAATTTATTAAAAATAAAAAAAATTATTTACATATAATTAAAAGGACTACTAGATGCATTTTAATATATACAAAGAGATACTCCCACATCTTATGTTATTGTCAACTAGTTTTCACAAAAAGCTTATTTTACCTCATAACGTGTTAAATTTAGTTGACACACTAATTCAATCTACAAAGTAGATTTTTAATTATCTCTCTTTTTACACGTTGGTTTTCTGTAGGATAATTTAAAACTAACCCAAATTCTAATAAAAAGTAAATCACCTCTAATTTGTTTTCCATCTTGCAAAAATGTATTTTTCCATATAGTAGAACCTTTTAACTAAATGAAAAAGGAGCCACACATGGTATTGTCGTATGATTTCCCTTAAGTAGAATATATTTTATTAATGAGAGTAAAAAAGAAGTCTTCTTAGCATTTGTAGTGAGGCCAAATGCTCAATAACACAATCCAACATGTGTTGGGAATTTATCATTCAGTACACATCTTTAATATTTAATATGTTATAGCATTTAAGTATATGAGTTATATTTTTTATATATCAAACATTTAGTTTATTCATAATAAATGTGAAACTAACTACTCACATTTGAACCTAATAATTTTTCTCTCAAGTGTGAATCTCATACATCATATATTTGCACATTCATTACAACCAATGAACTCTGTTTTACTACAAAAAACACGATAAAATGCGGAAAATTTTTGACATCTGCTAATTAATTTGTGGGATTTTTTAAAAATGCCACGGTTTTATGTGCCACAGTACATTTACATGAGTTTTAGATGACTCTTGATATTATGTTGTGGTGATTATTTTAGGGAGAATGACTTTTAATATAACGATTTAATACCACTTGTTAGGAAGTTTAAGAGAGCGCTTAGACCAACAACTAGCTAATGCTCCAAAATCATATAAGACTTACACCACATCTCCTACCAAAATCATAAGACATTAGATATTTGAATTGTTTCTCTTAACAATAATTTGTATAAGTATGGTTATATTTGTGTAAAAAGGCAACACAAGCTCAATTATAGTTGTCTCTCTTGTTTTCGCTCTAGGCTTAAACTCAACATAAGCTCAATTATTGTGCTTCTTAGAGCATGAAACTAAAGAGTAATGAAATGCTACAATTATTCTTATAGCATGAAACTAAAGAGTAAACTTTGTTTGAGAAAATATATATTTATTACGTTGACAAAATATTTGACTAGTATTTTCAAGCTAAACTTTCTTTTTGTTGACTCTAAACCAATACCCTTAGTGATGTGATTCAAATGTGGACATGTTTGGTTTTTATGGATTGCCCTTGAATTTACTCTTGTTTAAAAAGGATAATAATATTTAGGAAAATGAATAACCAATAAAGGTAGTGCCTTTATATGGAAGCAAATGATGCAAGTAACTTCTTTTGAGGAAAAAAATTAAAGTAAAACTACATTCATCTTGATATTGGCCAACATATATGAAAGCTTTAGCACAAGATGCATTCAATTAGCAATAAATTTTTAAAAATGAATATTACAAAAGGCTCCTTAGGATTAAATCTTTATTTATAAGTGTGCACAACTTCTACTTGGAGAAAATGAAGAAATATCAAAATTGTAATTTTAAATCAATAGCACGCACACACAAACAATGATGCATACAATAAATGATGAAAGACAAAATAAAATAATTAAAAAGATGGCAAGAAGATAAAAGTGAAAGAAAAATACCATATTAATTCTCAAGAGAGTTATAACTCCAATGTAAATTCACAATAAGAGTAAAGATAGTCTTAATGAGAATTAATATGGTTCATCCAAGAACTTAGGAAAACTAATCTCTTAAGAACTCATAAAGAGTATAATAAAATTCAAATTGATCAAAATTGTTAAAACAAGGAGAAGACAATGTTATCTATAGTCATAATGATCATAACAAAATTTGTGTTTAAGTTGATAAGTGTTATTTTATACAAAATGTCTATACATTCTTAGACATAACAAAATTTTAAAAGCCTCTTCTCCACCTTATCCCATGTGAGCATGTTACATGATATCTCAATTTCTAATAGCTTTAATATATTATATTTAATTAGTTCCTTTGTCACCAAATAATGGTACCATGAAATTGAAGTGAAGTCAAGAAACATAATCCTTTAAAGATGGAACGACAAAGTGTAATTTATTCCTTAATACAATTTCCACTACAAGAATATATATGAAGTAAAATATTAAGGCTGATAAAGTTGATCTTTAATTATAGGATTAAAAATTCTCTAAACTTTGAAGATTCAATGATCATGGTCACTTTTAAAAGAACTTATAGAGAGGCATATAGCCGAAAAATTCCCTTATATTGCTCCTAGAGAAATTAATTAATTAATAGATTGGTAGAAGATGAATAATGCAAGTCAAAATTGAGTTAGATATGTTTCCAACCAGCCTCAATTAGAACATTCTGTTTCACTTTTTGTTTCTTAATTTTCTGACCCATATCTTGTCCCTCTTTCTAGTTATCATCTTAAAGAATGAAAAAAAAAACATTTTTATTATTTGATCTTAAGTTCTTTATAACATTAATTGGGAAACAATATACTCTTTGCTTTCTATAATGAGTGATTCATTAATTTATATATATAAACAAAACTGTTTTAAAGAATGAATTTTTTAATTTTTAATGTAATATTAATTATTATTTTTTACTAATTAATCTCTAACGAATATTACTTCATACACCAATAGTTAATATCGGTAATTTAGTAAAAATATTATAACATCTCTATTATTTATTTATATTTTTTAATATGTGTAAAATATACTTAAATACACCACTCCATAAAGTATTAGTATATGTTCTTAAACTATATAAATATATTAAATAATCTCTAAAGTATATCAAATTTGCTGATTTAATATTTGCCATTAAGATTTTATAAACTAAAAGGACTCAATAAATTTATTATGATAATACAAATAATATATAGATGATAGTTCTAGAGTATCAATATCGATGATATATCAATTATATCATGCGATGTTTTTACACTTTAATTTTTGTTTTCAATAGAAACTTAAGTATCTTTTTTACTCTCATTAATAAAATATATTCTACCTAAAGTAAATACACAAGACAATACCATGCCTCCTTTCCATTTAATCAAAAGGTTCTACTATATGGAGAATACGTTTTTGCAAGAAGGAAAATAAATTTGAGGTGATTCATTAACTCTATCACATGTTAGTTTTAAATCAACATGTAAAATGTAAAAAGAGGGATATATTACAAGCCTACTTTGCAATGTACCCTAAAACTTTAACACCTTATGTACAAGCTATGACTACCTTAGAAGAATTTCTTTTAGGGCAAAATAACTTATTGCATTTCAATAGTAATAAGTGAAGCAATACAAGAAGTAGCATGATAATAATAAAGTGAGTTAGACAAGCAATGCACAACCTTATTTGCTTGTCTACGAATGAAAGTTAGCTTCGATGATACATATAATGTCACGCCATTTTTAATAAATTTGATTAAAACTCAACTAATTTATTAATCAAATATTAAAATGGAGAGGCATATATATTAATAGAGTAAAAAAGAAAAAGGAATATATATATTAATTAGTCATGAATTGAGTGAAAGCAATACACGAAAAATATACATTACACCACTTGCTTCCATTAATTAATATAATATATAGTTTTATTTAAGAAGTATATATGTTTGTAAACAAGGATAAGATCTTTAGGTTTATATAATTGTTAAATAGATATAGATATAGACTTCTATAATCACATAGTAGAACTCTAATATTTGAACCACATATCAAAGATTAAGAGAATGAAGAAGAAAAAAAAGAGATGGTAATATAATATATTGAAGAAACATATAAAGGAAGCTTCCATAATATTTGTCCATTGTTGTGCTACTTGTTCATTTGTTCATACTTGGTTTTGCTTTGAAACCTGTAACAAAAACACCAAAACATTTATCTCAAACACTTTATTTAGGTTCACACAAACCTTCCAAAGTTATGCCTTTTCCAACACAAAATAAAACTCTTTGTCTCATTTTGTTTGATGTTTAAACAAAATAATTTTTGTTTAATTTGGATTTTCATTTTCCTTTTTACTACATCATAACACATTAAATAATTCTTTTATTATACTTTTCACTATTATTATATGCTGGCCAAGGTGTCCATTAGTCCAAAATTAGATATTAATCTTTGAAGGTACAAACAAATATTCATTTAAGAAAATGACGACATTTCCCAATCAAACTTATTGCATACGCACTGCAAGTTAGGGATTGAACTCAAATGTTATAACATTAAATGTCAAATAAATTTTGACGAAGAAATTCTTAGGAAACACTAAAAAATAAATGACAAAATTAAATTTTCCGCGTTCTTTGTATTTATACTTTAACACGCTTCACATCTTCACAAATGTGAATATGTGTTATATTAGATGAAGATCAAACACCTCATATTTTAAATTTCATTTTAAAGTTAATTTCGTGAAATTTAGTATACTAAGCATCTTATCTTCATCAAATAGTCAAGATAATTGCAAGGTTTTTCTAACCATAAAAAACCTATGTCCATATATAATAACAAAGGAAAAACAAACTATATTTTTACAAATGAAAAGTTGTGTTAATTTTTATAATACAATAATGTGTTAAGACTAAAATATCCATATTAATTCAAGCAATTGAAAGTAATAAGAGTGAAGTAATTTTTTTTTGTAATCAAGTAGTGAACTAGTTAAACAAAATATTCAATTTAATTAAATAAAAGTATTATTAGTAAAAAAACTAATAAATATTGACTTAATATTTTATGTTATTAATTTTTTTTTAAAACATTGAAATATTAATTAATTATATGTGCTAACCAGAAAGTAGCTTTCACCATGCTGCAAGCTCTGCATCAAGAAACCAAACTCATTGGTTGGAACTGAAACTCCAGAAGAATGAACTAACATTACATCTTCACCAAACATTGTTTTAATGTCTATTATACCCCTTGGAACTTCTGTTGCAACTCCATTGATGAAAACTGTGATCAAACCTGAAATATTACTCCCCCCAAATCCTATCCAAAAACATTAATATAAACAAAAATTAGAGCATCAATAAATTATTATAAACAAAAAATAAACCATTACAATTTATATATAAAAAATGTAATAAAAAACAATTCTTTTAATGAAATTCTATTTTAATATAATGGTTCAATAATTAATAACATAATTATAAACAAAGTAATTATTTTAAACAAAAATTTCAAGATCTCTCAATAACATTACAATTGTAGTTTCGGCCAAATCAACCATTTTTAATCTCAATTTCTCACAATATTAATCAAACATCACAATTAACCAAAATTACCAATTAATTTTTTTTTTTTGCAATAGTTTGAAACCTTGTTTTTTTAGAATTATGATTGTATTAATTGTTACACTGTAACCTCCCCTTTGCTGGATCTATTTGTCTTGCCTCGGGAAGACAAATTGAAGGGCACAGAATCTCATACAAAAAATAATTCATATATATTAAAGAAGAGTTCATAGGAAAAAAAACATTCATGAATTTGGTATAATATGGAAAATGATGTTTGAAATTATAACATCAAGAAAATTATCTAAATCAATCATCATATATACTTGTTCAATCTTAATTGTCTAGATGAGAGTAACATAATAAGGAAAATTTAAAAAAAAAAATTAAAAAAAAAAGAGAAAAATAATCTAGGGTTTTGAAATGTTTGTTTAATTAAAGAATTTTGGATGAAACCCAGAAAAAAAGTATGATAAAGGAATAAAAATGGAAGAACAGAAACTGCAACAAGAAAAGTGAAGTCATGTTTTTCCGGAAAAGAAAGTACAAATTTCATGCTTTTCATTTAATCTTAGGAACTGTCAAATCATCAAGTAGATTCACACTTTATTAATTCTTTCATCACCCTCAAAATTAATCAACCATAAAGTAAAAAAAAATATTTATTAAAAAAAAAACTAATAGGACAATATGAATCTACAATTTTGTCAAAGAATTTAAGAAAAGTTTTTTGTTTTAGAGTTTATTATAATAATCATTCCAAACTTAAACTCAATATTGAAAAGAGACTAATACCTAGACATAAGCATTAAATTAATATAACTCTTGAAAAATAATATATATAGATTCTAGTACTCGTTTTTGTCCTCAAAAGGGGTTTTGTCTTGAAGCAAATTAGATGAAAATTTTCACATTTTTTCTAAAAAGAGGGTTTTAATATAATGATTAAAAAAATTTGAAGAAATTTCACTAAATTCATCTAAGGAACCTAATAAATTTTGAGACAACAATATGAAAAAAAAAATTATAAACATATTTTATATAGTATTCCTTTCACTCGATTTAATTTGTAATTCTTTACTCAAAGATAAAAATAAATTAAAGATGAAATTGTAGAAAAAAAATTGAAAAGTTTTCATGCTAAAATCTTTATTTTTTTAATAAAAAATCTTAGCTAGGTTTATAATTATAACACCATGCAATAACTAAATAAATCACACACCTGAGTGATAGTTGAAATTTGAAGCCTGATCAGATGGAAACAAAGCTGAAGAAGCAGCTGAAGAAGTTTGATCAATTTCAGGGAAATTAATTTGAGAAGAACCTAAGAACAAACCACCAAACCCTTCTTCAGCAACACCAGCACCAACACCAACACCACACGACGATGAAGAACCCGAAAAGTTGTTATTATTATAAGACGAATTACTAGAAGAAGAATTCATAGTAAAAGATGAACCACCAAAACCAATTGCAGACGCACCAACAGATGGAGAAATACTGTTGGTGTTGCTGCTGCTTTGGTATTGGTGGTATGGATTTGCACCGCTGCTGCTTATTTGAGCAGCAGCTTGCATCTGCCTTTGGCGGCGACGAGAACGAGAACGACGATTCTGAAACCAATAAAAAACATTAGCATCACCAACATTTCCAAATTTCTCAAGAAGTTTTCTTATTCTAACAGTTTCATCTTTTGGTGGATTAACCATTCCACTATTGAAGATGGATTCAAGTATAAGGATTTGTTCAGGTTTTGGTGTCCATCTTGACCTCACAGTACTTTCACTCTTTTCAGTGTTTGGATTATTGGTATTGGAAATCTGAGATTGAACATTTTGTTGTTGTTGTTGTTGATCTTCCATTCCAATGTGGAAGAAAGAAAAAAAAATAATGTTTTTGTTTTGTTTTTTTAATTTTGTTTGAAAGATATGATGAAACCTAGGTAAGTAAAATAATTATATATATGTTGATGATGTGAGTAAAGTACATGGAATACAGTAACACTGTTTTTGGTTGTGTATATATAAATAAATGTTGAATAGTTAAAATACTTAAATGCCCTTTATGTGTCTTTATTCATTTATCATGTCATGCTTTGAACCCTTTTTTGTTTGCCTTTGCAAATGTCAAAAGAACCGCAGGATTCTAGATTACTCTCATTACAATGTAATTAATTGAGAATAAATGTGAGTTTGAATATTTCATGTACTCCATTGTTTTAAATTATATTTTATGTATGTTTCTTTTAATGTTATCAATTTATACAAAAATATTACACATTTTTAAATGTGTTTTCAATGTTTAAAGTGATTTTAAAGATTAAATATGTTTTTAAGTTTTATAAAATTTTAAAATTTCGTTTTAGCGAAAAAATTATATTTTTTAGTTTCTATAAATTACCATGTAAATAGTTTTAGTTTTTTGTTGGAACATCAATATATTTTTAAATAATTATTTTGTAAACATGTTTACAATACTATAAAAATATTTTCGACAAAAAATGAGTTTAAAATTCAATTTTTAGATCCATATATTCGTTACTTTTAGCTAGACTTTATCACATTTAAAATATTTATATTTAATTATTCGCAAGTTAAAAAATTTAATTTTTTGTGGATGAACTTTTAATATTATTCTAAACATGTTTGCAAAAATTTAAAAGTAGAAGAACAAATTAAACATGTCTCGTTCAAACAAGGACTAAAACTATTTGCAGAATAATTATGTATGAAAAAAAATTGATTAATTATTTTGTTTCCAAATCATCTCTAATTTTATCTTTTATGTGATGTAAAAGATATAACAACTTCTGATTATTGAAATCCCTCCTAATAATTAACAATATGTGTCTAATACAATATTCTTTCAACAAAAAAATCAAATTTTTCCAATAATAGATTTGGACTTGAAACAATTCTTATTGCATACTTTGAAATAGATATAAATTTTTTAAAATGAATTAAATTTATTAATGTTATCGGTATTTTTATTTCATTCTTGTTAAGTTTGCATACTTAACTTTATAATTGATCTAAGATTAGTCTTTTGCAGTTCACGTTAGTTATCATATACAACTATTGTTTAAAAGAGTTATACAAAAAAAACTAACATTCATTATTTATAAAAGATAAAGGGCAAAAATAAATTTAAAAGAAGATAAAGAAGCAAAATGAATATTTGGTAAAAGATAAAGGACCAAAACTATATGTATGCCAAAGAAAAATGGATGAAATAAGATAATAAATAATTAAGCGAGTCATAGGAAAAGACAAATAATTTCATCAAGGGTTAAATATATGTTTAGTACAATCTTGACCTTTTTAAGTTTATTTTCTATAAAATAAAAATACAACTTTTAGTACTACAAAATTATAAAAAAAAAAAATTCTCCACAAAAATTTATATTTTTTTAACTTAGGATGAATTAAATATGAAATATTAAGCACCAAAATATCAAGATCAAAGTAACGAAAAAATGAACGTAAAAATCAAATTTTAAAGTCATTTTTTGTGGACTTTTTTAAATGTTGTAAGCATTTCTGCCAAAAATCATTAAAAATATATATGTTGACATAACATCATAAACTAAATTATTTGCATGATAACTGGTATGGATTAAAAGTTTTTTTTTTCTTTTTCTAGTTAGATTTATGTCCCCTTATTATTATTTTTAATTTACTAATAAATTTTTAGCTTAAATATATAATGTAAATGAAAACAAAGAAACAAAAGAAGACAATAGAAATTTAGAAATTTGAATTTAATGGCGCTTCAAGTAATCAAATTTATCCATAAATGATGTTGCATTGAAGAGACTAACAATGTATTTTGAATGTAAACATTAAGTTAGTTGCAATAATTCATCATCAATTTTGTTGTTGGGGGTCCTATTTTAACAATTTTCATACAAAGATCTCTATAATTGTTGTTTACACTAAAAATGTCAAACACATTTATGATTTAAATAATAATTTTTTTACTTAGATGTACTTAATAATTTTATACTAAATTTTTTTGGTAGCTAAATACTTATTACTAGAATATAAACATACACTAAGGTATAAATAGAAGGAGTACTTATCACGAAATAAAAAAAGTTTTGATAGACTACATCATAAATGCATTAGGCTACAACTTTCGAGAATATTCATGACCAGACATTACTTGCCTTCCGATCAACCTCGAATTAATAATATATCTCTATCTCTATCTCTCACATTTTCCAACGCTCGTTTTCTTTCTTGTAATACTCTCTTTGTTTCAATTTATATGTCATTCTAGCAAAATATATTTGTCGTAAATTGTACATATAAATTATATGAGAAAAATATTTTGCCCCAATATGAGATATATGTATTTTATTAATAGTGTGTCTCTTATACATATTCTAGGTAAAAGTTTCAAGAAAATTATCATACACTAATTATAATTATTGTATAAACCATATATAGGATAAATATTTGTCATTAATCAAGTAGTTAAAACTTAGCTCTTTCACGAATCAATAAGTTTAAAGAGAAATATGTATGCATATATTTAATTAGTGTGTCTCTTGAATATCTTTTATATAACAAATTGAAGAAAAATACAATACTCAATAATAATTTATAGTATAAATCATTAACGGGACAAATGTTTGTTACTGATCCATTAGTTAAAAAATAGAATATTTCACACAAAATTCATTTAAAGATAAATGTGTGTTTTATATGTAGTATATCTCGTGAATATCTTCATGATTAAAATTTGAAGAAAATTATTATACACTAATTATAATTTTGTATATAAATTATACATGTATTTAACTAGTTAAAAAAAGTCTTTCAATGATCAATTAGTTAAAATATAAATATGTATTTAATTAGTAGTGTGTATCCTTAATTAAAATCTTCAACATGAAATTATGAAGAAAAAAAAATATATTTGTTCTTGATCATTTAGTTAGAAGATGGTTTTCTTAAATCAGTTATTATAAGAGAAATGTGTATTTTATTAACTACACATGAAATGGTAAATTTATATAAACTAATTTTACATTGTTAGTAAATAGAAACATTCATTTCATTATCTCAATTGATAAATATTTTCTTTTTAGTACTCTCTGTCCTACAATAAGTATTACATTTACACACACAAAATGACCCAAAATGATTGTTGTTTTTAATTTATAATTTAATTTTAATTATTATTTTCTAATTGTATCATCTAATTAATAATATGTGTATCACTTTCATCAATGATTAATAAAAATAATTTAGTGAAATCACTGTTAATTTTTTTCATTTATTATATTTTTTTAAGTAACATACAATGATAAAAAAAAGTGATAATCATTTTAGGACGAATGAAGTATTATTTTGAAAACAAATTAACCATTGTTTTATTGATAATATTCTAAATTATTCATTTTAGAAAGAAAAATATATGTGATATGAAATAATAAAAAGTTAAATATACTATAAAAAATAAATAATTATATTGTATCTAAAATAATAAAATTTATTAGTTGTATTGATATATGTAAATTATTTTAAAACGACAACTAATTAATATAATATAGTAAATTTTGATAAAATATTTTTTATTATTAATAATTTTTTATTTACATGAGAGCATATTAATTAATGATACACTATACTCATTTTTGTGGTTGCGTATGTGGACTTAATAACTTGAGTAGAAAATGTGGAATGAGTTTCAATAAGGCACACGTCACAACTTCAACTCTTTATAAATAAAAAGAGAGACGATAAATTTCATGCAATGTACTTAAATGTGTACAAATATGATATTCAACCTCATTACATATACGTATACTTTGTGATGAATGATGATATAGTCAAGAGAGTCTTTTTAGTAGAAGATTTTGGAGACTCTAAAAATCAAAGTAATTATTAATTTATTGATTTTGTCTGTGAAAATAAGTAAAAAAAGTGTCTATATAACAATAGTTTAATGCTTGAGGATATATGGATTATCTGTTATAGTTTAATCATGCAGTTCACATAGATCACGTTGTAATTAATCAATATCAAACTTGATTTAAGATCAAACTATTTTGATTATATAGTTTTATTTTACGCAGTAAATAATCTCAACCGTTGATTTAAATCAAATGACTGAAAATTATAATTGTGTCACACTATTCCAATAGATAATTCAATTTTATTTTTAAAGAAGTGGTTGACAAAATTAAACGTTGTAATAGTCTTGGTTTATCTATCGAGAGGGTAGAAATCAAAAATTTATTTTTTCTAATTGGTGAAATAGTTGTGTCACACCTTTCAAAATGTACGAATTTATATGTGATAGGTACTCAATTTACTCACTTTTATAAATTAGTTTAAAAATAAATTAATGGCTCATGACAATCCAAAAGAAAATAATACTCCTCTCATTGATCAAATAAAAACAAATTTTATTTCATTTGGAATATCAAATGTTGAAAACATTTACTTTGTGAAAAGAAAGAAATATATTCTCATTATATAAAGAAAAATCTATTTTATTTTTAAATGAGAATAGTTTTATGTATTAATTATGTAAATTATTTTTATACATGCATCTATACTAGTTAGAGTTAATAGATATTTTTAATATTACAAATTGATTTTGAAATTTGTTGAATTTAATATTTATCTTTCTATTACTAAAATAATATTTTACATTCATATTTCAATAGTAAACAAGTTTATATATAGATATTGATGATGATGATTCTAGAATCTTTCTAAGAATATTTAGAATTTTTTTATCAAGAGGAATATTTAGGATTTGCGTAGAATGATAGGAGTATTTTATTTTATTTTACATTGTCAAATATAAAAGTTTTGTACTGTGCACCTCTCACTTGTACCTCAAACCCCATCTCCATAGAAAATATTATATTGTCTTTTTTTATTATGTATAAAACCATTAAAAAATTTACTACTCCATTTCTCACCCCAACTTTCGAAAATTACAAAATCTTCTTAAATATTCGAAAACTTCAAACTTTTGAAATACAAAAAGGTGAATTTTGTTGACATTTTTGAAAGTTTTGTTAAATATGAAACATTCTAAACTTAAATTTCCATAAATTCTAAACAATTTCGAAACTTTTGATAAATGTCAAACTTTTGAAATGTAATTTTCTAGGATTTTATGAAAGTTTCGAAACTTTGGATAAATTTGAAAGTTTCAAAGTGTGTTTTTCTAGAAATCATCAAAACTTTCGAAAGTTTTGATAAATTTGAAACATTCGAAACATAAAGCTCGAAACTTCCAAATTTTCGAAACACATAACTTTCAAAACTTTCAAACTTTCTGAGTAATTCAATTTCAAAATTTTCAAAAAATTCGAAAGTGTCAATTTATGATATATTTTCGAAATGTACTTAACTATTTTAATAATAATTAAATTTTATTTTGAAAAATAAATTTATAATATTATTATTAATTAATTTTATTACTATTTTTGAAATTAGGTATGATTAAAGTTGAGGTTTCTGCTTCAAGAACGATTATAGATTTTACAGAAAAATTCACCACCGATCAAGTATTATTACTGATAATTCAGCTCCGATCAAATTTTTATTATAGATATATATTTGATGTTTTATTTGAAACATATTTTGTAGGTATTTCCCTATCGAGAAGCTGTATTTGAATGGACAAAAAATATTGGAAGGCAAAATGAAATTTTAATTGTTACCATTTGATCAGATAAAGCAACCAAAAAGAGGGGAAAAAAAGAAAAATTAATTTTGGGATGCGAAAAAGGTGGAAGATATAAATCAAAATCAAAATCAACAGTAACTTGTTCTCACAAGGAAAATTGTCTGTTTACCCTCAGATGTATACCATTAAGTGAAGGATGGAAAATTAGTGTTCGTTGTGAAACACACAATCATGATTTACTTGATAATGTAACCGATCATTCATATTTGGGACGTTTAAACGAAGACGAGAGAAAATTTGTCAATGACATGACAAAGTATAAACTTGCACCAAGATTCATTTTGAATGCTTTGAAATAGAGAAATAAAGCTAATCTCACAATTCTCAATCAAATATATAAAACAAGGAGTACTTATTGATCGTCGTTGAAAGGTTTGTACACAGAAATGCAATATTTGTTGAAGTTAATACAACAAGAAAATTATGAATACTGGACAAGATGACGAGAGAATTTAGATATTTTGAGAGATATATTTTTGACACATATTGATTGTATAAAGTTGTTAAACACGTTTCATTTTTTTTTATATGTGATAGCACATACAAAACAAACATATATCAATTACCATTACTTGAAATTGTTGGTGTCACATCTACTAGTTTGACATTTTCGGTTGAGTTTGCTTACATGGAACAAGAGCAACAAGATAACTTCATCTGAGCATTTGAAAGGTACGACAGTTGTTGGTCTCTATGACTTTAACTTCTAAAGTTATTGTGACTGATAGAGATCTTGCCATGATGAATGCTATTAGTGTTGTGTTTCCTACTTCAATACATTTGCTATGTCGTTTTCATATTGAAAAAATGTTCGGGCAAGATGCAAATAATATGTAAAAAATGATAGACAAGATGAAGTAATGGATTTATGAGGGAAAAAAATTGTATATTCGACTAGTGTGGAGGAGTATGATCATCACTTGCAACACTTTGAGCTAGTATGTGCCGATATTATTCTTTTTGTTGATTATGTGAAAGATTCATGGTTGACACCTTACCAAGAAATATTTGTCAAGGTTTGGACCAATAGAGTGATGCTTTTTAGGAACACAACATCTAACAGGTATTTTTAAATTTTCATTTGTTTTGTTTTAGAAAATATGATTTACTAGTATATATGATTTATTTTAATTTGTGTTATTTAATTTATTTGTAGAGTTGAGCACAAGTATAATTCACTATTTTTTGAAAGTCTACATCACTGTGTATCAAGGAAATGTTTTAAAAAATTGACAAACAGTTACAAAGAGTGAAGATTGTAAGTACTGACAAAACAAAATGTGGTTGTTCAATCAGAACAACTCATGGATTACCATGTGCTTGTGAGTTGACAAAGTTGCATATATCTGGTAATGTTACCCCTTTAGATAGCATTCATGTTTTTTTGGAGAAATTTAAGCATTGAGCATGAATTGAAGGATGAAGAATCTTTATCAAATTATGACTATTTAGAAGAGGTGGAAGCAATGAAAGTGTACATGAAGAAACAAGATATTGTTGGTCAACGGGTATTCAGGGGAAAGGTGTGTGAACTTGTATTTCTACATGCAACATCAATACATGCACCACTAGAGAAGGTGAGAACCAAGGGAGCTAGTAAAAGGAAAAAATAATTTGATCCTCCTCATGATCCTTCATATTAGGAGTATGTTGATGCCTCTCAAGAATCTGCAAAGCAACCATCTCAACATTCTACAAGGCAACCATCTCATCGTTCTACAAATCAATCAGCACAATATTCTGCAAGGCAACCATATAACATTCATTTTCCTACTTTATATTGAGGATATAATAGATGTTATGCCTGATGGAAATTGAGGGTTTCGCGCAATTGCAGCATTGTTAGGTTGGACCGAAGAATCTTGCTCATTAGTTCGAACACAACTAGATAAAGAGATTCATCTACATCAAGACCTTTATTCCAATGTTTTTGTTGACATTGTTGAATCAGTGTGAAACTCATTGAAAATTTCAGGATTGAGTGCTCAAGAAAAAGATAAGTGGATGACTATACCAGACTTGGGTTACGTGATTGCAACACTATATAATGTCATATTGGTTTCGTTGTCTCGTAATTTGAATATGACATTCTTTCCGCTAAACAAAGCACCATCAAAAAAGTCTTCTCTTATCTTTTTACTAGCAATTGGATTTGTCAATGAAAATCATTGAGTACATGTAAAATTTATGATTAGTATTGTTTAATAAATTAATGTTTAATTTTTTCTTGTTCAGATAAATTAATGTTTAATATTGTCTTGTTCAGATCAAATGGAAGTCTGATTGTCCTTTGCCACCTACCTCACAAAAATAGAGAGACTTTTGTAGTGAGTGAACAAAGACATGATAAACTGTTTATGCCCGACGTATGAAATATTGGTAACACATTGGTTCATCTTATCAAATCATAATGTATTTCGTTAAATGAAGATTAGAAAATATGTTTGAATATTTTATCATTTATCATTTACGTTTTTATCATTTATCATTTATGGATTAACTCAAAATAAATACGGATTAACTCAAAATAAAAATTCATAAATAACACAAAATATTAAAATAGAAATTCATGTTCAATATTTAACATACATAACACAATAACTAATCGTCGTACAAGCAACTTAACTCACTTAATATGTCATGAACTTCACTAAATGGAGCTACCAAATCTATTACCCTACATACAAGCTCAGTTGCTCTACGGTATCGTGCCGATGATGGACCACCATGTACAGAAGATGATGGACCATGTGCAACAGTAGTAGGTGGACTCGAAGGTGCAACAGTAGGTGGAGGGAGGATCAGAGGATGTGAAACACTTATGTACCATGCAAAGTAGTCTGCAGTGACCTCTCTAGGAAAAGTCGCAACATGATATATGCTCCAAAAGGCCGCTACAGATGATCTCATAGTAGTCTATCACTTCCAATCTATATTGTTCAGCACCGGAGAAATGTCACGCATAATGCACTGAATACGACCAAACTGTCGAAGACATCGCTTCGACAAATATGGGACTGAGAATCCACCACATTGAAGGTATCCAGAGAACATCAAAATCGATACAAATGGATGATTAGCTCGATCATCATCATATGGTGTAAACACTACATCCTCGAGCAACAAAGCATCAAGTCTCCGACGATATGTCATCAATCCGCCTTCAAAAACATGTTTTACAGTCCAACTACATGTTCTTGGAAGATATGCAGGAACCCCTCCTCTATCGCCCCGCTTACAGATGTTAGTGAAGTGCTCGTAAATCCAGCACTGTACCATATATAAGACAACTTAAGAAATAAATAAATAAATAAATGGCACAACTTAATATATATCTGTAATTAGAGCTGTCAAAAAAGCCTTCAACTCCTAGTCCCCCTTATTTTCTTTTTATTAAATCCCTAATATTATGCCCCCTATCAAAATAGTTTTTTTTAAATCTCGGCCCATTGTTTTATGGGGCTTAAAGAGGGGGCTTATAGGCCCCAATATTTTGATAATTTTGAAATTTTTTCTCAAAAAATTATTGAAAAAAATAAAAATATATTTTTTTTTCTCAAAAAATTTTGTGAGAAAAATAAATAATTTTTTTCTTCTCGAACAAAAAAAAAATCGATTTTTTTTCTCGAATAAAAAAAAATTTAAAAAAATTGTAAATAATTTTTAATAAAAAAAAAAGTTAAAATTTTTTTATCGGTGAGCAAATTGAGAAAAAAAAAATCGATTTTTTTGAAAACATGGACCTATAGAGGCCCACTAAGCCCACAAAATTTTAGGGGGCTTTCAGTGTTGGGGCCTTTTAAATTATAAATTTTTTTGGCCCCTCCAACATATGGGTTGGGCCCAATAATTATGGGGTTTGTCAAATTGACAACTCTACTTGTAATAGAGTCATATAACATCTCAACTGTTTAGTGTCGTGGACAGCTCCAGCTCCCAGATTTTCATAAAGGAAAACAATTGTCGCGGTACCTCATGAATAGTCCCGACAACAATCTAAATCAATAAATAAACTAACGTATTTCGCCTCCACACGCATATGTGTTTTATCGGCGAAAATAGTGCTGCCAACTAAATACAACAGGTACGTTCTAGCCGCACACTCAAACTGGTTAGTTTGAATAAGACGACTATATAAATCACACAACCATTGAAATCTATATTGAGAACATTTATTATAATTAATCTCAGCTCGTGTTTCCTCTCATGTTGCACCTAAGTACTCATGTGCAACTCTTGCAGCATTATTAGTGTTCAAATTCACAAGTGCATCAAAAAAATTACCTTGGAGTGAGATGTGAACCAGAGCCGTGACGTCGTCTAACGTGATGGTCATCTCTTCAAATGACAAATGAAATGAGTTGGTCTCCCTATGTCACCTTTCAACAAATGCAGATATCAGACTAGCATCAACCATAGTGAGGTAAGCTAAAGACAGATGTAGCAGCTCAGATTCCCGAATTCAATGCCGTACAGGATCTGACACATGAACTTCAACAAACTTCTTCAGCTTCAATCCATGAGTATTAACTTTTAACGATCCACGATCCTGCAAATAATAACAGAACAATTAATTAATTAAATAAAGTTAATTAAATTATTTAAATAGGCTTAATTAACAATTAATTAAATACACAATTAATTAAATAAACATAATTAAATTAACTAAATAAATTTAAATAAACAATTAATTAAATATAATTAAAAATTAATTAAAATATACCTCTCCTTTCCATAGCATCTAAGCCACGTGGTGTTCATATTGTGTCAACAGATGTGTCACCACCGATCCTCCGAGGAATCTGGGATCTTGATTCTGCTCATCAGCATCATCAACATGTTCAACATACAACTCCTCAGCCTGCACCATATATGGAGGCTCAGGGACATCCTCTTCCATATGTGCAGATTCAGTAAGCTCAGCGACATCATCCTGGAAATCATGTCTATGCAACGCTGTTTAATTGGACGATTTTCTTCGTTCCGTCGTCTGCTTGATGTTGTTGGTGGAATTCTCTTTGCACCATCACCTCTATCACCTATCTTGTTGCCAATAATTTGGCCAAATGCACCTTTCATTCTAGGAACTGCAGTATATCAATATATCAAAAATAAAAAATGGAAAAAAACTAAAAAAATAAAAATGCATTTCGGAACTTTTGTATTGTTCCAAAACTTTCGAAGCGTGTTTCGGAAGTTTCTTCGAAGGCCAAATTTTCAAAACAACTTTGGAACTTTCCATGAACTCCAAAGTTTCGAAACTGAAAACTTCATATTTTTGAATTTTACATTTCGAAACTTTCAGATTGTTAGAAAGTTTCAAAGGTTTCTGCATTTCGAAAGTTTCATGTTCATGCAAACTTTCAAAAGTTTCAAAATTTTGGAAAAAAAATGAACTTTGAAAGTTTCATGTTCATGAAAACTTTCGAAGATTTGGAAAAATTATGTATCAAAAATTTCAAAGTTTCAAAGGTTACCTTACTTTTGAGTTTCGAAGGTTTCAAAGGTTCGAATGTTTGCAAATATATGATTCGAACAATTCAAACTTTTGAAGAAAATGGACTAAAAAAAGGGGAATGAAATTTTTTAGGGGGTTTTATAGATAACAATAGGGGAAATAAGGTATTTTCCATTGAGATGGGGGTGTGACGTACAGGTGGGGGGTACACGGTGCAAAACTCCAAATATAAAAAGATAGAAAAAAGAGTGGGCTTTCATCATAAACTATGGTAGGTGTTGGTACTCCTTCCCCCCACCCCCTTTCTATCTTTGTCCACCCTCTCCTTTTTTGTCTTTTGGTATTATTATGGTAATGCATTCCTTTAATATTTTTTATTCGATTTTCTCAATATAAGCAATTTCTTTTTATACTGCCACTTAATTAGCCCTAAACACATATTTTACTTATCAATCTCAACTAGTTGAAGTAATGGTCAAAATGTACAATAAGGAGGAGTCAACATTTAACATCACATCATAGGTCCGACACGTCAAAGATAAGAGAATTTCCTATCCCAAAATCATTAGAAAAAAGTGTTCTTTTTAAAAATGTGGTTCAAGCAATATCAACTCACATTATGTGTTATTTTCTAATTCCAAAATTTATATGTCAAAAGACAGATAGTTTAATCAATAGCTTTTGGTGGGGCAGTAAAGAAGACAAAAGAAAGATTCATTTGAAGAGTGGAAATTTTTATGCACAAGTGAAGAGGATGATGGCATGGGTTTCATAAATTTTAGAGACTTTAATAAAGTCGCATTTGCTAAAAAAGATTGGAAACTTAAAGATTGTAAAACTCTTCAAGCTAAATATTATCCTAGGAGTTAATTTTTTTTTTACGATAACCTTAGGTATAAATCTAGTTTTATATGGAAAGGTATATTGAAAGAATCTTTGATTATCGAAAAGGGTGGTGGTTGGGTTATTGGGAATATCAACCACATCAATGTGTGAGTTGATAATTTGATCCTATTGGAATTTAAGTGTGAGTGGTTAGACCCGCATCGATTAAAAATGAAAGAAATGTTAGATATATAAGAAAGATGACCCATCTACCCGTTGTCTTAAGGTTTTGGATGAAGATGTGGTGTCGATGTCCCTTTGGGATCTTGGACGTTTAGCTCATTGATGTTTCTGCGCTCCCCTAGACTCTCCAACAAGTGGTATCAAAGTCATTGGTTAGTCCTACATCGACTAGGAATGGTTAAATTGTTGGATATAAAAGATATGTGAACAATATGCTCATTGCCTTAAGATTTTGGGTGAATATGTAGTGTCGATGTCTCTTAGGGATCATGTATGTTTAGCCCATTGCTCTTGTCGCACTCCCTCGGACTCGCCAACAAATAGTATCAGACTTAATGGGGAGCAGGAGTGGAAGATCCTAGTATAGGTCAAGTTTAGTATTGTGGGTAACTAACACTTGAGGAGAGATTGTTGGAATTCAAGTGTGAATGGTTAGTCCCACATCAACTTGGAATGGATGAAATGTTGGATATATAATCTATGTGACCTATATATTCATTATCTTAAGGTTTTTGGTGAATATGTAGTGTCAAGGTTTTTTTAGAGAACCTAAACATTTAGCCTGTTGCTATTGCTGCGCTCACTCAGACTCCCTGACATATCTCAAATCATAAGTTAAAGAAAAATATGGTTGGGGTTATGACCTCAATAAAGTTCGATCATTACCTTGAAGAAGCCATTCTAAGCGTGTTGTTTCAAGTTTTGGGAAATAACCAAACAGTAAATTTTAAATAACAATCAAAACACACAAAAAATAACATGGAAATTCAAAAATTTAATAAAAAACCACGATCATTGTTTAATAACAACCATAGAATAAAACTATGTAAAAATATATAGACTTCTCTCAAACCCCCCACGATCTCTAGTGCACACGCACTCTCCAAAACAAATATTTAAATTACATTTCACAACACTCTAACACTAAAGTAGAAGAGAAAAGAAAATAATCAAATACAAGTTTAAAGTATTTTCTAATTGGTGTGATTTGTAATGAAGAACTAGACTCATATATATAGCCTTGAGCTCTCTCTTCCTTTACGATTTTAAGCAATGTGTAACTTCTTCAAATCCTCAATTTCAATCATACCTAATAATCTCCATCTTGATTACAGTTGATGCATCTACAACTCTCATTGTCTACACTGAAAATCAAAGTTCAAAAGAACTATGATACTTCGTGATAAAAAGTATACTTCACTTAAAGCTAAACCACATAGAAAAATTCTACTTGAAGCTAAACCACTCCAAGAATTTTCACTTATAGCTAAATCACTTCAAGAACTTCTTCTACATGCCAAAAACTCAATTGAAAGTTTATCGTGCAACTTATATGTTGGCTTTATCATGAAGTTTGTCAATAATTGAGATAATATCATAGGACATCTTGCATCAATTCCAATCAATGCTCATGTGTTGATCAACATCTTGTATAATCCTGATTGTATCAACACATCATTGACTTGAACTTTACCTAAGCCAAAATTAATTCTTTCATCAAATTTCTCTATCTGAAACTTCAGCAGAACTTGACATATTGTAACCGTGCACCAAGTAGATTCACATGAAAGCGTCCAGTCATAAATGACTACTTAATTACCAAGTCTTTCTTTAGCTAAAACATTGCCGAAATAACACTTCTACAATATAATATTTCTTTTATGATGTGGAAGATTAGACAAAACTGCAACCATAAAGTTTACTAAAAACTATATTTCAGTAGGCAGAACCAAAAGTTTTCATACCAGTTGTTAGGAAAACAAACAAACATAGAATTTTAAATAACAATCAAAACACAAGCAAAAAAAACGTGGAAATTCAAAAATTGGAGTAAAAACCACGATCATCATCAAATGACAACCATATAATAACACTATATTACAAAATATAAACTTAACTCAAACATCCCACGGCCTCCAGTACATCTATATTCTCTAAAGTAAATATTTAAACCACGTCTCACAATACTCTAACACTAGAGTAGAAAAGAAAAAAAATCAAATACAAACTTAAAGTGTTTTTTACTGGTGTAATTTGTAATGAAGAACTAGAGTCATATATATAACCTTGAACTCCCTCTTTCTTTACAACTTCAAGCAATGTGAGACTTCTTCAAATTCTCAATTTCAACCAAACCTAACATCAAAGTCTTATCCATTATCGTTTCTATTTCCTACAACCTTTGGTGGGCTCACAATAAAGAGTTCTTTGAGAAGATTTCAATGCATGTTAGTTATTAAGTGTAGAAAGCCATGCAATGCCTTGAAAGCTATAAGGATGAAAGCTATTAGGAAGATTTGAAGTGTTCAAGATCAAAGCCTTCCACAGAAAGCATTATATGTTAACTTAGTCTTCTCCTCCATCAGGGACTGTCTGGATCCCCCTTCTTGGCCCATCATCTTGTAATTAACTTAGCCTTTGTTGGGCCTTACTTCAATATATATGAGGTATTTCATAAAAATATATATAATGCCGTATTAGTCTAGTTTTTTATGTTAATCAACAATATTTTAAAATGGTATTGAAATTGATAAAAATATTTAATATTGCTCTATAACTTCAATTATAGAAATGCAAGACAAACTTAATTAAAATTTTGTAATTCTAAGAATAATATTGCTCTATAACTTCAATTATTAAATTGAATATTCATTCATGATTTTTTTTATATACCGTTATTAATGATGATGATAGTTGATTTTCTGCAATATCACACAAATTTACATAGTTGATAGTTATATAATCGTTCGATCGAAATTAAATAAATTAAATTGAATTATATTTTAATTTTTTTTTAAATAAAAAATATCAACTATAAAATTTAAATTATTTAATACTACACAATCCTACTTGTATAATAATGACTTGAGACAAACCAATTCATTAGTTTACAATTTAAACATTTTTTTTTGAAATAGTTTACAATTTAAAATGAAGCGGTGTTGAATTTCGTTCTAGAGATTTTATTTTCTTGATTTATTTAATTAGACAAGGGTTTCTAGAAATGAGTTTGGTGTTTATCCAAAAGAGGAAAGCTTCGAGCTGTAAATGTATAGGCACTGTTTGCAATGACTATGAAGTGAAGCAGAATCAATATATATATATATAATATTATTTTATAATATAGTCACATAACCATAGGAATCTTCAT
Organism: Cicer arietinum; assembly: GCF_000331145.2. Classification (NCBI taxonomy): domain Eukaryota; kingdom Viridiplantae; phylum Streptophyta; class Magnoliopsida; order Fabales; family Fabaceae; genus Cicer; species Cicer arietinum. The sequence continues at coordinate 5,585,572 of NC_021161.2, forward strand.
TGTTGGGGTGTGGAGTGTGAACTGTGAAGGACAGGCTCTCGTGCTTCTCCTACTATACTAGAAAATTATATTATAAACTACTAAGCTACAAAATAGGCTTTTGGCAACTACTTTATTTTCTTGCATGTCATTCACATCTTGGTATATCTAATTGACATGTGGTGTTAATAATATAATCCCTCCAAATAAAACATCTGGCTATATATAAATAGAAAAAATAAGACATCACACTTTAGAGGCCAAAGAGACATAAAGAATATTTATAATTTAAAGAGGTATAATAAAGAATTTTCGTAGGTGAGATGAGATTTAATTGAACAAATAATACATGAGAAGTATAGTCTGATGAGACTTGAATACATAGGGTAAGTTTTAAGAAATTGAGTGAAGAAATCATAAATTTTAGACAAATTAAGTTAAGAATACTCAAAACTAGAAAAACTAAGTTTAAAATACTTAAAACTTGAAATAAAGAGATTAAAATTGCATTTAAGTTTAATTTTTATATTTAATGAAATCATAATGAGACAAGATAAAAAAAATGATTTAATTCAAAAAAAAAAAACTGAAACTCAATTTAAAATTGAAACAGAAAATTAAAAATTAAAATTTTAAAACTCAAAAGTGAAACTAAAAAGTGTGATTATGATTTTTGAAAATTTCAGAAAAAATTAAACTTAAAACCACTCCAAATGGACCTTAAATAAGTATCAGCTAATAAGAGAAAAGGATAGGAACAATTGTCTTCTCTTTCCAAATTGTTAATATAGTGAATCCTATTCCTCGTACATAATATATATAAGATATTACATACAACAGTGACTCGTCACTGTCTTTTGGTCATAGTAAATGTGGGTCTATTGGTAGCCATACAAAAAAGTCAAATTGATAAGGCCCAAGACATTTGTATGGCCCCTACACACCAATTTTATTTTCTAATAATAAATTATATGATAAATGCGTTTTTTATTCTTTTATTTTATTCAAAATAAATTTTTAATCTTTTTATTTTTAAAATCAGTTTTTCTGTCTTCTATTAACTAATTTTTGGAATTTTTTGGTCCCTCGTTATTTTTAATAATGTAACATTCTCATTAATAACGATACATTTTGATCAAATTTTTAAACTGTATAATATATTTTTCATATCATGTTTTTATTAATTTTATTTATATATTAAATATTAATTTATTTTAATTAGTTATTAAAATAATTAAATTTTACTTAACATTTTTTAATAATTTAAAAATTTATTTACTTTATTATAAATATTTTAATATTAATTTTGATACTTAAATTTATTACATTTTTAATATTATTTAATAGTATTTAATATTTATTTTATTTATATATTAAAATATTAAAAATAATTTTTTTAATTAAAATATTTAAAATATATTTATTTTACGCAACAATAATTAAAAATTACAAAATATTTTGATAAAATATTTAAAATATTATTTATTTTATTTTTATTATTTTAATACATAAATTAAATAAATAATATAATTAATTATAATAATAATGACATAGAAATTATTGTATCCACATCACAAACATTACTAAAGTGTTATGTTATTCATGAGAATCGCATAATAAAAAATGGTGAGAACTCAAAAATTAATTAATAGAATGACTAAAAAATTAATTTTAAAATAGAAAAATTAAAAATTCATTTTTAATAAAATAAATGTACCAAAAGTGTATATAAATTTAAATTATATGAATTTTCATGAAAATCGAAAAAGAAGAAGAAGATTTCAAATAGTTGTCACTGCTAGTCTACTGTTTATGTATATTGTAGCTCTCGAAACTAAAATTCAGTCAAACAAAGGGTGTTGGTATTCGTCCAATACCCACACCCAAATGCCAAATCCGCCCTCTTAGTAAAATAATTATAATTTCTAATTTTTTTTATATACAAATATTTATTTTTTAAATATTATAAAATTTAATTTTCTCTTTAAAAATATTTAATTATAATTAATTAATTGTAACAATTTTACCATATTAATTATAATAAATATCACTTTCAAATTTATTATTTTATATATATGAGTCAGTGCGGGATTAGAACGGAGAAACTCAATCTCTTATAAAAATAATTTTATATATATGAGTATAGGTGCGGGATCAGGACGGAGAAACTCAATCTCGTATAAAAATGAAGGAGACTGAAATTTTAATAATACAAAAAATATAAGTGAGTGCGAATTTTTTTGATTAATCGAAAATGAGAATGGAGGATGCAAAATCAACTTTTACCATAATCACTTGTATATATTTATCTCTCTCAAAATAAAATTATAGAAAATTATTTTATACTTTATCATTGACATAAAAGTTGAGTGCATTAAATTAATTCCCAAACATAAAGAAAAACAAAAAAAAAGGTGTCCAAATCCTTAATGCATTTATTACTCATTTGAACATGAACATGTTCCTTATTATTATTTTTACTAATTAGAAGCTATTATTTGCTCAATAATATTTTTTTGGAGAGTCTTGGGTTTTCTCATCCATCACTTGAGTCTCACAAACAATATCAACTATAGCATCAAATGTGTCCTTTATACCAATTATTGCATCATTTTCACCATTTCCAAGATTTCTCCTTTGTTCCACTTTGAACCAAGATCTCTTTGTCACATCCTTAATGAACAATTCACATGTTTTGGCCATCACCATATAAGCCTCATCTGTTTTCATAATCACATTATTATTCTCCTCCTTCATGATCTTCTTAACCATAGAGATAGGAAAATTGAGAGTTTCAAAATCACTTGTCTCGTCAACTTTCTTGAATTCTTCTTCCCTGAAATTGTTTGGATCCATATTGCTTCAAAGTTCTCTTTCAACACTTTAGATTCACAAGACAAACAAAATAATGAAATGTAAAAATTAAACATATTAAGAGTATATCAAGGGAATAAAATTATAAAAATACAACTTTTTTTACGTGGCAAACATGCAAACCATTATTTGTACAAAATAGAACAAATATTATAAGCACAATTTTATTAAAATAAATATAAGTAGTACTTCAAGCATTACATCAAGAAAAGTTTGAACCCAACATTAAGATCGGTATTAAAGTTGATATGACGAATAACAATTAACTAGATATTATTTTGTCTAATAAAAAAATATTATTTTGCATCAATTAATTTTATTAAGGAACTAATATAATTTTCTTTTTGAATAATTATAAAATGGTCATTATAGTCGCTGTAATTAACGATTCCTTTCTCTAATTTTTTCTTTTTTATTTATAAAAGATTAATATATTTGATTATTTATTAGTCAAGATATTATCAAGATGGCCATTATGTATCCTTTTATTCAACCTCCAAAGTCTATTTGGGAACTTGATCTTCTCAACAACAACAAAAATTCGGGAACTTGATTTTCCAACCAAATTAGATCTGTAAAATATTTGTTGGGAAAAATCATGTTTTTCCTTTGATGGTGAATAAAATGAAATGTAAAATAAATCATATTTGCAAAAATAATTAAGTATAATAAATAAAAATATTTAAATTCGTAGAAATATCAAAAAATAAAAGATTTAAATTCATAGTAATAGAAAAAATATCACAAACATACATATAAAAATTAGATAAAGGGAAGTAAGAAGTGTGAACTATTTTAGTGGTATGAAAATATTTTTCATGTGATGTATGTACCCTTGTGTTGAAAGGTTTATTACCTGATTATGAAAATGGAACAAGACTCTATTCGTTTGTTGCTGTGTTGATAGTGATCCTTTCTTGACCAAACATTAGAAAGGAACTTAAGAATGAAGATCTATGTAAGGATGCCATGTATTTATACTAGATAATTATACATAAAAATATAATAAACTTAAAAAAATTTGAATGTAATAAATATTTGTAATAATTATTTTAATAAATGCATTTTATATCACTTATTTAAAAAACCAAATATTTCTATTTTCAATATATCAAAAACTTCCTCCATTCTACCATGAGTGACTCATTTGAAAAAACAATTATTTCAGAATAAATGATATTTTTAATTTAATTTTAATTATTCTTTTTAATATACCTTTTAATTATTATTACATGCACCACTTGCAATTCACTATCTTTCAATTTGCATTAATGCTATTGTGAATACACCAATAGTTAACAAAAGATAATTTATTAAATATTTTATACTCTCTTTTATTCATATATTTTTTAAATACTTAAATAAATCACATAATGTGGAACAGGGAGAATTTTTTTTTTTTTTTCAAGAAAATTGAATATATGTTTCTATCATTTTTTATGAAATAAGTTTAGGGTGAGGGGTGAAGATTTAGTTTAAGGTAGAGAATACTTTAAGTGTACATAATATTTACAATGATATTTACTTTTCTAATGATAATAGGGCGATTCTAATGTGTATTTTTTTTTTAAATAGTCTAGTTACAAGAGTTACACACTTTAAATGTAAAAAAAATAAATAAAAAATATCATTGAACTTTACAAAACTTTATAATCTATTTTTTTACAATTAAACCAAAACATTGAAGTTAGTAAAATCAGTTATATTGAATTAAATATACAATTTTATGTCAAATAAAACCTTTAATGTTAAAATTATTCAAAGATATTAAATTGGGTAATTATTACTTACAAAATACTATATCTATATTCGTTTCTTTTAATTGTCGATTTAACAATGTTTATACAAATTAAAGAAACTGTTAAAGTTTACTACTTTAATTTGCATAAACAATTCCATCTCTATCTTTTTATATTACTCTTAAGTATTTATTATCTCAATTTACTCACTTTATAATAAATATTATCTCTGTCTCTAATTATAAGCACCATTTAGATAAAAAAAATTGTCCCTTAATATATGCACTCTTTCAATTTATTAAGTTTATTTATTATTATTTTTTTCAAACATATCTCTTATTAATAATATTAATTTATCTTAAAATATAAAAAGTTAAGTTCGATACATTCAAATACATGTTATTTTAATAACTTTAACACAAAATAAACACATTAATTGTCCTACCAATTTCTTTAATAAGTGTAAAAAAAACAATGAATCTTGAATTGTAAATTTGACAAAATAACATTTACTATTGCTTTAAAATTTCGAAATATCAAATAAAAATGAACAAATTTTTCCTAAAATAAGACAGAGGGAGTATATTTATGACTCGATAAGAAATAAGGGACATGCCATATTTTAAGGAGTGACATGCCACATTTTAAGGAATAGTAACATACAAGTATTTAAAAAGCATCTTGATTTCATACATACTTTGTTATTTTTAATTCATATAAATTTAAAATAGCATCTTGATTTCATAAATATATTTTAGACTAAAATGCAGTTTTGATCAAAATTTTCAACATCTGATATCTTTCTAGTATGAAAATTATACTTTTAATTATGAAATTTAGTCCATTTTATAAATGATTGACTCTTTGATTTTGATTCTTGTCAACAATGAATTTTTTTTTTTATAATTACGTAGAATATATAATTTATTTTTTAAAAAATAATTGTCAACTAATTTATTTTAAAAAAATTTACCAACTCATTTTTTTTAATATTGTCACTTGATTTTTAATTTTTTTTAAACACTGTCAACTTTGTTTATTATTTATTAAAATAAACACATAATAAAATATGGGTCAAAAATAATAAATAAATATAATGAAATAGAGGCCAAAAATAATAAATGTGTTTATTAATTTATATCCGTAATTCATTATGTGTTTATTTTTAATTAATAATAATAATAAGAGTTGACAATGTTTTAATAAAGTGAGTTGCAAATTTTTATAAAAAATAAATGAGCTAACAATTTTAAAAAATTCATTATGTGTTTTTTATTTCTGGCCCCTATTTTATTTTTTAGTTATTTTAATTAATAATAAACAGATTTGACAATATTTTTTTTAAATAATTTAAAAATGAGTTTGCAGTGTTAAAAAGAAAAAGAAAAAATTAAAGAGGTCAATTATTTGTAGAAGATATTAAAGTTAAGAAACTAAAATTACAATTTTTAAATTTAAAAGCCAAAATAATAAAATTTTAAAACTTAGAGGATCAAAAATATATTTTAACCTACCCTTTATTTTAAATTTCCATAGTTATGAATGCAATTTCACATAAAAAGTGAATTGCAAGTCAATGGTAAAAGATTCATTAATCTCTTATTACTGACATCTCATGTACTTCTTTTTATTGCATAAGTAGTCACAAACTATGTAAGCACCTCCAGGGCCGGAAGTAAAATAATCATTAATGTTTCCTTTATTAATAATAATATCTCCTTTCAAAAAAATCACAAAAAAATGCTTTAACAATTAATTTTTCTAAAAAAAAATCACTATGATAATAAAAGAATAATAAATACATGATTGATAAACTGTTTTTCAAGTAATATTTTAATTATAGTGTAAAAAAAGTACTGCAATATTTTAATTGAATATATTGTTAAGTTATATAAAAATTATTTTTGTTAAAGTATCAATAACTTAACTACCATAGTAAAAAAATACCTTATCTACCAACTTATTTATTTTATTTATGAATACAAACTTGTTATTTTAAAATAAAAATAAAAACTTAATATTCTTGATATCACTTTGAAAATATTCAAAATAATATACAAATACAACAAAAGTTTTTGTAAATAATGAAAAGAATTAAGAATAAACAATAACCTGAGGGGACATAGACTTCACGAGGGAAAAAAAATCAAAAATAAAAGTAAAACTACACTAAAAAATAAATATATAGAGTGATATTAAATCTTTACTCAATTTTATATAGTGTAAAAGAAATATGTATAGCTAACAAATCTATAGATTTCTCTTATATTTTTTCTAGTTAACTTTTCAACACTATCATTAAAATTTTAATTATTTTAAAATTAAATAAATAGTTTTCAAATAATACTCAAAACAAAATTTATGTTCTAAATTTTACTATTTTTTTTATCTTCAATCTTTATTAATATACAGTGGGCTGAATTTTTCACATACTTTTAGTCGAGAATATTATTAATCAATAATCTCTTTAACAATTAATTATTTTAATATTAATTAAAAATTAATTTCTAAATAGATACATAAGTTATATATTTATTCTTAATAGATCAATTTTATATTGTATAAACACTACACCAAAATATAGATTTTATATGCACCTTTAAAAGTAAAAGCGTTGTTGTATTATATTTTACAAATAAATGGAGGCTAAGACAACGTTTTTTTTAAAAAACGTTGTCAAAGGTCTTAACAATTATAAATAATAACAAAGCTTTGGACAACTTTTTTTTTTATAAAAGCATTGTCATATGGTCAAAATATTTACAACGTTTTTTTTTTTTTATAATAACTATTATAGGGTCATATTATAGGGTCAAAATATTTACAACGTCTTAATTTGTAAAAAATGAGTCAGAAATAACTTCTATGAGTTTTAGACATAAATTATCATAAAAAGTAATTATTTTTAAATATAAAATGAAAATAAAATTTTTAATCTAAAACAAACGGAACCTAAAATGAGTAACTTATAAATTAAAAATATATTTTTTTGAATTAAAGAAATACAAAAATATTTCATGGACACTCATTTTTTCGTACACTTATAATATTTGGTTAATCGCGTGCAAATATGTAGCTAATTCAATTGAATAGATGATTAATTTTTATCACATTGAAAATTGTGGTAATTAATCATCATATGATTAAAATTAACCATATACTTTTGACGTGATTTAAATTAATTTATTCAATTAAATTAAATATATTTTTGCACGTGATTAACCAGGTGTACAAAAAGTGAGTGTCTATAAGGGACATGTCATATTTTAGAGGATGGAATGCCACATTTAGCATCACTCATTGGTCTCCTTCACGCTGCTCATGGATTTGCCTCTATGCCGCTCCAAGGTTTGCCTCTACACGTTTCACAATCATAGTGTGTTTTTTGCACCACCTGTGTTGTCTTCGATATTGGTTTGATTCTCCAATTAGCTTTGAAATTTAGGTAAACTGTTTTGTTTCTCTGTATTGTTTTGATGTGTTGTTTTGTTTTTTATTTGCAGTTGCAATCTAGCGTTTCTACTGTACTATTGCTAACCACCATAGCGTATTCTAGTGCCACACTCCCTCAGATATTTGAGAATTTATCTTTTGGTTCAATCCATTTCGTTTTTCTGGTTGTGTTCCCCTGCGAGATATTTACTTATTGTTGCGAGCTTTTTGCAACGTTTATTTTCATCAGCATTCGGGACATTGTGGTGTTACGGTAGAGGAAAAAAGTTTGATGAGTAATAGTTGTGATGGTATCATCTCAAAGGAAGAGGACGACATGCAAAACACAAAGAAGGTTAAGGCACTACCTTAGGGTTCTAAAGGCGATTAACAATAATTTTCTTGTTTGTATAAAAACATATTTTTGGAATTCGAGTTGATGCAAGATGCATAAGTCGTCCATACTGACTTTGAGCTCTTGAAGGGAAAAAGAATTTGATCATATTAACGAGTAATTGGAAAGAGGAGGATACTAATATCTTTAGGAATATGTTTAAATTCAAAAGGTATATTATGCATTGGATCCAATTTATTTGTCCCATTGTGAATATCCTAACACATGATTGACCCAAGAGCAACATGAGCTTTGGAAAGAGTATGAGGCAATTTAATATTAGGAAGAGATCATATGGCTCCATAACTCAAAATCTAAATAGTTATGTTAGGGGATACAAATACACGTTATTTTGATGGTGTTGTGATTATCAAAAGGAAGAAGAATTCATATGATTTGTTAAACGAGGAGGATGGAAATTTTATTACTGATCAAAATGTGTTGGAAAACTTGGTGACAATTATTACGAAGATCACATTGAGAGCAATAAATATTTGGAGCTTTTTTGCTCACATCAGAGCTTTTCTAGGTTGAGCCAGAAGAAGATTGGATTGTTGGATGCAAATATCAATAGAGACAAATCTTTATACAATTAGAAGTATAGGAGCTTATAAAGTGCCTAACCTTGATGGATTCTAACCATCTTTTAACAGTCTTAGAGGAGTGTTGTTGGGGATGCCTTTGTTCAGATGATTTTGGATGCTTTTAACAATCTTGACAAAGATTATTCATTTAATGATACTCTAGTGACCTTAATTTCTAAAGTGGACAATGTTACTTCTATGAATTTCACCTAACCAGTTTGTGTAATGTGACCTACAAGACTATTACAAAGATTTTGGCTAGTAGGCTTCATATAGTGATTGAGCCATTGATCAACCATTTACAAAGAATCTGTGTGTCGAACCGTCAAAATTCAAGATGATACTATTGTGGTTCAGGAAGTGCCTCACTCTATGTGTCCTATAAGTGTGGGGCTATTGGTTAAATAGCAATCAAAGTTTACCTTGAAAAGGCATATGATCACTTGTATTGAAATTTTATCAGATATACTCTAGAGGATATGGAATCTTGGGAGAAAATTTTCCCCAAGCATCTGGGTGGATTAAATCTATGGCTTGCTTGTGACATATATTTGTCCATTATGCTAAAAGGTAGTTAGGATCTTTGTACTCATCTAAATGAGGTTTGGGTGAACGTGGTGGGCTTGAGGTTCCTTAGGTTGATTTTCCTAAACCTAGCTGAAATTTTATGGGTGGTATTTTTCTGTTTGGAATATTTTGAAGAATAAATTGGGTTGGAGAGTTGGAAATAGTCTTTAGGCAAATTATTAGACGAACTATTGGGTTCCTAATCTCTGGCATTTAATTGATCTTGCTATTGTTGGTGTTGTGATGGATGATTTAGTTAAATCGGTTCAGAGTTACCTTAATAATGGTTGTGAGTGGGATGTTAGTAATGTACTCAATTTTATCCCCCTAATGTTGTTAGACATATCCATGTCATGCTTGTTCCATTTGATATTTATGTCTGTGATTCCTTGAGTTGGTACGGTGAGCCTAATGGAGCATTTTCTTACTCGGACTTATAACATTATTAGAGGTAGGAATATAACTGCATCCAATGACTTATAACATTATTACTCGGACTTATAACAAGTTGATTTAGCATTGGTCGGGCCGAAAAGATTTAGGGTTTTGTTCTGGAAGGTCACTCGTAACTATTTCCTTATAAATGATAATTGTGTGTATCGTTGGATGGTCCAATTGATTACATGTATGATATGTGCATCTACTGATGAGTCGTTATCTCATGTTTTCATGGATTGTTATAGGATTGACAACTTTTGGCGTGTAATTTATAGGTCTCATATCCCATTTCTATAACTTTTGTGATTGTGATGGATTGGATATGAATGGCTAGAAATGGGGTGGTTTTTAATAACAAGGTTACTTTAATTGAGTTACTGATTGTGAAAAATAAAGCTTCAAAAGATTGAATATCTCGTTCATTATCTCTAAAATAGTGGATTACATCTACATCTCTTGAAAATGGTGGTATCATGCTTATCTATTCGAATTCTCCGATAAATAGTCATTTAAAACTTAACGAGGATGGTATTTTTATCGACCATAGATCTAAAGATGTTTGTGGGGATATTGTTCATGATCAGTTTGAAGATTTTATCTTTGGCTTTGTGTATTCTCTTGGTGTTTAGTCAATCACGATGACAAAATTATGGATTATCTTCAAGGGTTTAGAATTGGTTGTTGCTCGAGGCTTAGATATATCGGCATTGAATTTGACTCGCAATTCGATGTGAACTTTATCTAGGATGGGTGTTGTGATAGGAATCATTTCTTCTTGATTATTCATTGGGTCATTCATATCTTGGGTAAGTTGGATCACTATTATGTATTGCAAGTCTTTAGAGAAAACTTTTGATGTAATTTTAGATTTTGTCTCTCTTACATTGTAGGATGATAGGAGCAAGATTGTTTTTCCTAAGAATTTTTATTTTATTTTTTTTCTGTTTTCAGATGAAGCACTTTTCTTTAAAAGTCATTTTTTTACAAAATATAATTTATATATATATATATATATATATATATATATATATA
>NC_021161.2:5596832-5642438 GCF_000331145.2 Cicer arietinum
TATATATATATATATATATATATATATATATAATTTAACAATTGTTTTGATTATAAATTTTTTAAATTTTAAAGTCAAGTCTATGTTTCCGTCTTTTTATCTTTTTCAATGTAATAAATTTAATTGTTTGTTTTGTTGAATTAAACGATCTCAATATAATTGTGATGACTTTCCTTCTCTAGCACGATTTGTTTGTTTTTTATATATATATTTTTTTAAAAAATTTATCACGGAGAAGAGTTATACTTTATTTTGGATTCATAAAAAAAAAAATTACAATTGATTTTTATGTTTAATGCTTCTCATGAATTGCACAAAATATTAAAGTGTATGAATATTAAACACAAACACCATACATGAAAGGAGAAAATTGAAATGAACCAATTATATTTTTTTAGTTTGCTATTGTGATTTAATATTTCATAATAATAATCATTTTCAACAAAATATTGATATGTTTGAAGTAGAAAATAGTAATGAGAAGAATTTGCGAGATAAAAATAGTAAAATAATTTAAAGTAGAAGATTTAATTAAAAATATACATATTAAGAGATTAATAATTCATATCTTCTTTACTAACTAATCCATTTCATATATTAATATTTTGGTATAACATGGTCACCTAATAGTAGATGACACTTTTATTGTTGTAGAAAAATAAAAACATTAAAATAAAAAATTAAAAGACAATTTCAAACAACACAAAGAAATCAAAAGACATTACATTCTAGTAACTTAAAGGAAAATTGAAAGCTCTGCAATTCCTTCTAATTTCTCCCTCATTTCCAACCAAAACACCAATACTTCCCATCTTTCTCATAGCAATTTCAAAGTTATCCCAAAACCTTAAATTATCTCTTGCATAACTCCAAACCAAGTCACTAGAAGAAGGATCCAAAGCAAGTTGTTGATCAATTTCAAGTATCCCTCTATTTTCAACTATTTGATTGTAAAATCCATTGTCAAATTCAAAAGGTGTTTGTTGATCCAAAAATACACAAGTTTTATTCCCTATAGGGTTAAAAAATGATCCACATTTTTTAACCAACATAGCATCTAAATTAGGATCCATTGTAGGATCAATTTCTCCATTATTAAAACTTGATAGCCTATTTTGAAAGAAGCTACATTTAGAACAACCAACAGTGTGTGCTCCTATAAGGGTCACCATGTCTTCTAATGTTAACCCTTTTGAGTTAAAAAATTTGAGAGCTTGTGACACATTAACAAATGGACCAGGAATTAACAACGCTTTAGAAGCGTTGGATATTAAACCGTCTCTTCTTCCCGTTAGGACTCGGTATACTTTCCCATTCGCTAATGCCACTGCGTCTCTTGTCGCAATTGCTATGATATCTGCGCACGAAACTGTTTCGGGGCATTCTTCTTCTAAGACACTTTTAGCATCATCAATTAGGTCGAATCCTCGAAGGGTTTTGTTTGCTTCTGCATCCTTCTCTGATGTTCTATTTTTTGTTGGATCTATTAATATAGAAGCGTCACAACCCTGAAATAAAAATTTCAATTGTGTGACCAATTTTGTATTTAATTTTTTGTAATTCAAGAAATGTTTATTCGATCAAAATCAAACTGTTCATATTTTAATTTTAGTGAAACATATTTAAAGAGATTTAAACATAAATTCAAACTCAAACTCAAAATTTGAATAATTTGATTTTGATTGAATAATCCGAACGTATATTTTAATAGTATGTTGACATTTGTCTCCTAGCAACACACGAAATTCGGACCTAATTTTGTTTATATTGATAACATATATTAAATCAAAATTGATTTACTATATAAATTGCTTAAAATGTGAATAAAAATATGAACAATTAACATGAAAAATAAAATAAATTGGTTCTTACATCGACAATGCAATCATGATAGTGCAAACGAAGCAAAGCAGCAACAATAGTATTATCATTTTGGTAATAACTTTGCACAACTTCACTTACAATACTCTCAGCTTGTGGACATGTAAAGCCATAGAAGCCAACGGTTAATTCACCCAATGTTAAAGGAAAGACAAAGAAGAAAATCATTAAGATAATGATGAGCTTCATTTTGTGTTTGTTGTCTATGGTTTCCTCTTTGATCCTCTTGCAAATGTTATATTATCTATTAATTAACTATGAAATTAATTAAGAATTTTAGTGGTGCTTGCCAATTAAGAGTTTCCTTTTTTTTTCATTTAATTAATTTTACTTGTTTTTGAAATTTTTAGTTAAGCTATTAAAAGATACTTATGCATATTTTGCTTGGTTGCTTCAATATTTACATTGCTTAAACCAATTTCTTTTTACATATAACTAAATTATTAAATGCTTTGATTATGACAATTAGCTACATTATTTACTTTGTAGTGTTATTTTCCACCTAACTTTTCTTTGTTTATTCATTGGGTAGGTTAGTTATTATCAAAGAAAATATTCTTCTCTTCACATTGTTTTTTTGGGATAAAAAGGTAGGTGTAGAAAATGTATGCATACTCTTATTTTACATGATAAATTATTTAAGTATTGGGTTTTCCAGCTCACAATGCTATGGAAATTTAAACACCGACTAATGACTATTCGAAGAAAAACAAGAAAAAAATGACTTTGTAATCAAAATCCAAGTTATCAAACCGACACTAATATGGTCACTATCTTAACCAAAATAAAGAGGACAATCGTTAATTTAAACTTTTGATAAGTATTGTCGATTGTTTTTAGAATTTCAAATACTTTTTATACATTGATCTACCGTGAATCAGAATCCCTTATGAAAGTGATCTGCGATATAGACTTATGTCAAAATAATTATTGGTTTAGTGGATAGATAAAAGAAAATTGATGTATTACAAATGAGTAAACTATTTTTTCAAATTTGGTTAATAAATATGGTTTGGTTTATGAAAGAGGACAATCGTTCCCATTATGGCTTTGAAATTATGAACTTTGTATGTCTTATTTTTTGCCCATAATATATCTTGTGCTTCGGATAGTGTTTATATTGTGAATATATTTAGTTTTGAATATTTCAAAAAACTATTTTTTTTTTCTCCATCGCCTATCATATTCCTCTCTGTATTTAGTTAACATGTGACTCTCTCCTAAGTACTTCCTCAAAGAAAAATTCAGATGCAGCTCCCCTACAATTTTTCAATCCTTGTGTTATTCTTTCAATTTTATTAAAAAAAATAAAATGATATATACTAATATATTAAACTCTTCAAAATCATTTGTTTATGTCTAAAAAATTTCTGAATTGTTAATTGAAAAACGGAAACAAGTCGAGTCAAATTAAAAGCAGTCGAGGCGATCATGGAGCAATTAAGAATTAGTTGAGGGCAAATGAATTGAATATTCCTCAATTGCACAAAGTACTATTTGTTTTCTGTAAGTCAAATTTATTTCAATATTTGTGTAAGTTGATAAATTGACCCAATAGCAATCAAATTACATATCTTTGTTGAAGACGCCAAGTAAGAGGAAAGTGAAAGCTATTTTTTAGGAATCATGATCAAGAAAGAAAAAATAACACATGTGAGTATTAATTCAAATCGAACAACAAGGGAATTGCAGTCCAAGTAAGGACAATTTACTATCTCAGATACAACTATTTGAAGATAGTCGAGGGTCTTTAATTTTCAAAGAGCTATGGATGATAGGATTTAGGTCTTGATATTTAGTCTATAAATATCTATTGTAGTTATCATTTTAAATATCATCAATCAATTAAAGATAATCGAGGAACAAAGTTCATACCTTAGCATAATCATTTGAAACAATAAAGAATCACTTGATGAGAACTTTTTAGCTAACTCTGTAGCTAAGTTTCAAATTCACAAACACATTTCATCCATAGATACTCTTACAAGGATATCAATGATGATGAAACACATAAAATGTGACTTTGAATGGAACTAATCTAATTCTTCTAATTAGTGCAAAAAATGTTTGTTATAAAATATATTTTCTTTTTTTTATAAACGAAGGTATTTTTTATCCACTTCTATTCATTTAAATAATGTTTTTCTACATAGAACTTTTTCTTAATTTTTTTTTTATCTCTAACAACATGACTTCAATGCTATGTTTGATAGGAAAAGAAAGTGAGAATAAAGAAAGCAAGTGAGAGAAAATGTTTGTGGAAAGAAAGTTAGTAGAAAGAAAAATATTCTTTTAATTTTTTAATACGAGTGAAAGTATATAAAAGAAAAGAAAACCTTTAATTTAATGATTAATTTTAATAAAAATGTATCTCTCTTTTTTATGGAAGGCCCACTTTAAACCTTTTCTCTCTTTTCCTTCGGAGAGATGATAGCTTTTATCTTTGGATAGTTTTCTTTTGATTCTTAATTGGAAGAAACCAAACAGTGAAAAAAAAATTGAAGTTTGAGTTTTCTTTCATAGCCCTATCATTCCTCTATCTTTGACTGGTTTCAAACATAGTATTAAAGTATTGTTGTCTCTCAATAATATTATGTTACATAAAAAAACTTTGAAATGTATCTCCATTTAAAATTTTAAAATATTAAATATATAAATTATCTTTTTTATATATTCAACATTTTATTTATTATTTATTTATGTGAAACTAACTTTTCTCATAGTTGAATTCTAACAATTATTTCAATCCCTCTTATTTGACATAAGATAATTAAGTCACAAATTGGTGATGCTACACAAGTAAATATCTCTAGAAAAGCAAGACTTGAATATTTATTATTACGAACTTTGCTAAGTCAAAAAAGATAATCGCGTGAAAGAAAAAAAGTGATAAAGCAAAAGTAAACGCGATAAGAAAAAAAAAAAAAAGAAGATTGATTTATAAGAAGTGCACTTCAAAGATGACTTGGTCAGTCAATTGAATAATACAGAAACAGAGTCAATGATTTGACCAAAGTGAGTAAGTAATATGGATCTCTCATTCACACAATGACTTCATCAATTCACTTCATTGGGGTGATTTTAATTTCCAATAAAGTAATATAGATGTGGAGTATAAAAAATAGGCCCATTTTTTTTTTTTATGTTATGAAATTTAATTCTTTATATGATACTATATTAAATTTGGGTTGAATTTAACTCATCTGAACAAAATTGACATGTAACATGAAGACTCTTAATTTATAAATATTTGTTCAACTTTCTCTTATTTAATGTGAAATTTTTTAAGAGAAGAATATTTGTTTGATATGATTATAAATAAATAATTTTTTGACATACTCGCACAAATAAATAAAGATAAAAGAATAAAATGACGTATATTTTTAACATAATTAAATTATATATATTTTTGTGTAAGTGTGCTTAAATACTATTTATTTAGAATTTGACTATTGTAAAGTAAATAATTTACTTTAAATAATAAAGATGACTAATAATCATTATTCACTTATTTTACCAACTTCTCGCTCGAGATAAGTCAAATCAATTTATAAACCTAAATAAATATGTCTTCTTGTACTTGAGGTCGATTTTTAAGTAGAATATTTTTTTGTCATATTTAACTAAACTTTAAGTCAAACTACAAATTAATTATCTTTAAAAATTGAGGAAATATGAAATTATTATTAATTAACTAAGTTAGCAATATTAACCGTTTTACAACCAATTTATTCAATTATATCACTTGAAATTATGATTACACTCTTACCATTGAATTGAAATTTTCTATAAGAGATATCATTAGTTAGAGACTACAAGGAAATGCAACTATCACTTTTTTATTATTGGTTCACTGGCAACTCCAAGAATCATCAAAATCAAATTTAGATAACAGAACTAAAAAAATTGATTTAACTAAATCACTAAATTAAATTACACAAATGATTCCATTGAGAACTATGCAACATACTAATTATCATGCTTGATACCTAATAAAGTCCATATAGAACATTTTGAGACTTCATTAGTATCATTGCTACATTGAATGAGATATGATCGAAAAATGTGTTTATAAGACAGACAGAGACATCTTTCACTTTACAAATCAGTATCAGAGTCTATTCAAGATTTGTATCACTGATTCTAAGAGTCGTTGGTACAAAAACACGCGTATCTGGTTTTTTTTCAAGGATTGGTGAACCATTACCTGAGCAACAACTGTTACTAGAAGTTGAAGAAGGTGAAATGCAACCATTTGAACTAATTGAAACTGTTCCATTTCCATGCCAATATGATCCATGAACAAATTGCAATGGAATGTTTGGTGTCAAAATGTTCTTAACTGCGACCATCGGCGCGTGACACCACTGCATTGAAGATTGAGCAATGGAACTAGCATTGTTCCAACTTTGATTCAATGGAACCATCCATTGAGATGCAGGGTAACTCTGCAATGAATTTGATCTATTATATTCGGATTCGGATAATTCGTTTCCTCGAGTATAACCATTCGATATCGAAGATACACATAAGGATGACTCTTCCTCTTCGCGAAAAGAAGTATCATGACCAAATTGACCAAATTTCAAGACAATACTTTTATCCGTCGAGACATTTTGATATCTAGAAGTGTTCTCGATATCTAAACGCTCGATCGGATTTCCATTGGAAGTTGCTATTATGTGACGATATTGAGAAGCTATGTGTTTGTTCTTTCGTCTTCCAGAACCAACAGGAACACTTCTCATTGTTCCACCGGCGGTCCAATATCTATGACAGTTTCTACAAAAATGTCGTGGTTGATTGACATTATAATTATTGAAATAACAGAATTTCGTGTCGAAACTGTTGCATCTTGGACATTGAACAATCTTGTCAGGTTTTTTAAGGACTTTTTCTTGATCAGTGTTGCTAGTCTCCTTTTTTTCTTCCAAAGGGATGGAATTATTAACTTTTGATGAAGTTTTTGATTTCTCATAGTTTTCTGTGTGGAAAATTTCAACTCCTGTATGCTTTGTGTTACTGCAAGAATTCTATAAAATGTGAAGCATAATCAGTGACACAAATTTGAGAATAAACAAAAATCAAAGAGTATAATCAATTAGTCATTATGTTATGTTCATTTTCCTCAAACAAAAATAAGATAAGTATAATCTCAAGTTTCATTGTGAAAAACAACCAAATTTCACCCCAAAAAAAATAGATAAGTATCATAAAAAATGAAGCAGATCCAAATTTCACCCCAAAGGAACCAAATTTTGTTATATTTTGATGTAAAAAGTCAAGCACAAAACAACTTCACAAATTAACCTTAGTCTCAATTATATCAAATTCATGTATGTAAAAATTGTCAACTACAAAGTTTAGACAAAGAATAAACAAATTTTACTATAATTCATTGACCAAATAATTTTTTGTCATATTTTATTTATCTCTAAATCGAATTCAAAATATCTAGAATTCATTTGTCTTAAAAATTAGAGTTAAGGAAAAACAAAGTTCAATTCTGAATTTTGTTACCAATGAATATTAAAAAAAAAAATCATTTAGAATAAATACTCTTCAAATTTTATATAATTTGAAGCTTGCAAAATATTGTAGCAACCCAATACATCTAAGTAAAAACATACTTAATTTTTTAAAATAAAAAATGAGTATTATTGGATATGAGTATGACAATATTTACCATAGGTGTAGAGTTGGCCTGAATCTGACAACCCTTTTGAGAGGTCGCCGGAATATGATATTCCGGCACCGGAATCTTCTTACCAAAGAGCATGATACTAGAATCTTTAACAAACATGTTGTTGTTTGTTTCACAATTCATTTTTGTTGTTGTTGTTGTTGTTGTTGTTGAAGTTTATGATATGGTTTTAATAGAGAAAGAAAGAAAGAATAGAAAGGGAAATAGAGAAAGTGTTTGTGTAAAAATAAAGTAAGTGGCTTTAATTTGACAGAACTTTTGAAAGGGGAAACTTTGCACTAAAAACAGCCCCACAAAAAGACTTTGAAAATTAAAAGTCACACTGCAAAAAGTACAAAAGAACATGAGCCATCATAGACACAGTAGTACAATTCTTTTATGCTTTTTTTTTTATTTACTTTGGATGAGATTTAACTTTTCTTTTTGGTTCGGATTTTGAGATAAATTAATATTTTACTCTAAACAAATATTTACAGGAAATATCAAATTTGGTTATGTTTATGATATTTTTGTTATTTTCTATTTTTTTTTAAAGTTTAATGTCTATTTGGTTATTTTCTATTTAAGTATGAATAAATAAAATTTTAATTTAAACTTTTGTATATCAATGTGTTTGTAACTATTAAGGAATTATATTTATTTAATAGGTTATTTTTTATGTTATTGATACCATAAAATTATACAACTTTCACTCCTAAATATAAATCCTAAATATAAATGCTATGACTTTTTTTTGACATATACTAAGAAAATTAGATAGTGAATTTTATCTGTCAATTATATTAATTGATGTTTCAAACATACTTATATATATATATATATATGAATGTATTTGATTTCATTTATTGATTTCTAAGGTAAGTATAAATAAAATATATGTTTTAAAAAATAATTAGTGCATTTGATAATTTGAAATAGCATTTATGTTTAGGGATTTACTATATTTTACAAATAATACTTATAATTAAATACAGATACAATATAAAAAATGGTAAAATATTAATTAGGATCGTTTTTCTTTTGATATAGATATTATAATGATATGAATTTAATAATGTCAAAAATATATTTAAAGTTGAGTGAATAATATATTAAAAGATGCATCTAATTATAGATTTAAATAGAAAAATGAACTTGATTATCATTTTATAAGCTAAAATCTTAAATATTTGTTGTCCATGTGGTTCTCACTAATTTAAAAGGTGTGATTTGTGATATGTAAAAAATAATTATTTTTTTTCTTTCCCTTTTCAATTTTCACACGGCCTTTTAGATTTATATATGTAAAGAAAAAGTTCCATTTACTCAAAGAAATGAAAAGTGTTTTGGTTTGTCAAAAACAAAAGAAGAAAAGTGTTTTGATTAAAAGAAAAGTGTTGTTCTTTTTCTTTTTATAATCTTTAACATGAAAGTGTCACCACAGTTGAAAACTTGAAATTGAAACATTGGACCGTACACAATTGAATAAAAATGCTTTAACTTTTTTTAAAGAAAAAAAAAGGCCTTCATTGAAACATTGGACCATATACAATTAAATACAAATACCTTCCCCTACTAGACCAAAATAATAATAATAATAATACCTTCCATTAATTGCACCCAAAAAAATAAATTCTATTACTGGTTTATTCTTTTTTAGTCTTGCTAATGAATTCCTTAACAATAACTTTTAAATTTTTAAAATATTGAATATATTATTTTCAGTACACCTTAAATAAATTATTTTATATTTAAATTTTTAAGAAGTGAACATAGATATTAATTATTATTTGTCTTTTTTAATTGCTTTTAAATATGATTGATTATATGTCTAATCTTGGTTACTGAGCCTAAGTTCAAGTGAAGTGACACTAACATGGAAAAGTATAATATATTTTATCATTCTAATAGTTTATTTTATGGTACGTTTGAATTATGATTTTTAAGCTTAGTTCGTTTATAAAGTCATAGTGTTTGAGAAACAAAAGCTTGAAATTTTATTTTAAACGTACATTAGTTCAATTGCTTTTGCACGCAGAAACAAATATATGTTTAATTTCACAACATTTATATTGTAAAAAGCAAAAAAAAAGATCCACCATAAATTACAATATAGAAGTAGTCTATTTTAGAATATTATATTCACTAAAACAAATGGTATTAGACCTACAAATACTTAGACATACCACTTAATCTTTTTGAAAACTTGATTAGTAGATGTGGATATGAGGTGATTATATTAACATCTTTATTTAATAAAATGAGTAGTTAAGGATAAATATTCATATGTGTTGTTAAGTTCAATTTAAACTATTACATTTTAATTATGGTATCATTAACGTCGTCTTATAAGGTGACATAGTGTCATATGATCTATAATAAATTAATGTTCGAATAACTAGAAACTTATGTTATTACTCGCCCTTAGGACTTAACTATGACCCATTATGCATCGGTATGACAAAAATACAAGAAAAATAAATAATAGTGTCTAAAAAATTACTTTTTTCAATCATTTTTATAAAAAATAATTAGATCAACAAAAATTAGTGTATTTGAATTGTTTAAATACATTAAATTTTGTTGTTTCGGTTGTTCTTTATGTTAATTTCATATATATTAAGAAATTACTATAAATAAAAAAAAGAAATAATAAATTTTTAAAATAGTTTTATTTATTAATTGTTTTATTTTCCACTATCATATATGCAAAGTACTAAAGTATATGCTTTGGGAATAATGCTTTGGAAAAAGTAATTAATTTTACATTGTAAACTAAAAAATTATATTTATTTTAAGACAATTTTATGTTAAAATAGTATTTATTGTGAGATTAAGAAAATATATAAATAAAAAAGTATTATATAACAATTCTTATGAATATATAAAATATCAAATGAGTTAAAGATGTGTATGTTGTCAAGGGAAGAGATTCATATTTGTCCTTTAAACATGTTGAGTTCAAGGTAAAATAACATGTTGTACTTTTATTTTTATTTTTAATGAAATTCATTCATTTTTTAAAATAATTAATTTTGTTTTCCTACTTCTCTTCTATTTGTGTTATGCTAAACAATATATTTAAAATACTTTTTTTTCATATTTTTATTCCTTCACCGCATTAATATTTTAAAAATAAAAGTAATAAAAAAATTAGTTAGTCTGGGGTGGTGACAGGTGGCAGATGAGTCATGAAAAAGGT
Organism: Cicer arietinum; assembly: GCF_000331145.2. Taxonomy (NCBI): domain Eukaryota; kingdom Viridiplantae; phylum Streptophyta; class Magnoliopsida; order Fabales; family Fabaceae; genus Cicer; species Cicer arietinum. Next base: position 5,607,599 of record NC_021161.2, read on the forward strand.
AAAAAATAAGAGCCAAGAGATATAGTAGTGGCTAAGGACGGTGCTGACGTAAGAAAGAGAAAGAGAAAGAAAAAAAGGACAGATTCGCTTTTTACGCCGCCATCAATGTCTTTCACAGATTGCTGCTCAACACATATTGGGTGGGCCCTATGTACTTGTCTTCATTTAATGCTGTTTGGTAAACACTGTTACTTTCAATTTTTGCTTTAACTTTAGCTTTTTTATTTCAAAGAAAAATTAATAAAAAACAAATATATAATTGTCAATTCAACTAAATTAAATTTTTTAGACAATATTTATTCTACTAATTTCAATATTTGTGTGTTCCGTTAGGTGTTATTGATAGAGCGATTGTTATTAAGTATCACTTTTATAGTGGTTTATCATATTTTAATTTTTTAAAACTATTTATAAATTTAATGATTTTGTCGATAATTTATAAAAATATAAATTAATGATAATTTTAAATAGTAAAAAATTGATAAAATAAATAAATATTTTATTTAAAATTCAAATAACTTTAAATAAGTTATTGTTTTAATCATAAAAATGATGATAATTTTTAACTTGAATTAAGTTTAATTATAATGAACAATTTATTTAATAGAAAAATCAAGTTTTTATATTATATATATATATATAAATATAATATATGAACAACTAATAATAAATAATTTTAATTTTAATTTAATTTTTTGCATTTTGTTGACTTTTATTTTTAAACAATTCAAATATCTAAAACTTTTTTAAATTCTGTTAACTTATGCTTTTTTAAAATGTCATTAATTATTAATAAAATTTTACATCACTTTTAAACATTATTTCGCAATAGAACACTAATATATATATATTTTTTTTACTTTTTTTAATTCAGTTGAAAGTTTGTTTTTCATTATTAATTTTACCAATAATAAAAAGAAAAAAAAATATATATCTTTGTAAAGTGATCAATTATGTGTATTTTTTAAAACAATAAAATATTGATATAATTGTTTTTATATTTTTAGAAATACGCTTATTATAATTAACATTTTATGTAGTCTTTATTATTATAATTACTTTAAAAATATTGCATCTTCTTATGAACAAGTTCAAACAAATAAAATATAGATCTAAATGTTTTTTTTTAAATTTAACTTTTAGTCATTTTTTATAAACTCGATTTTTATGTCTCCTGTATAAAAATTGTTGAATTTTTTCTGAAAGGGATAACAAAATATCAACAATTTTTTAAAAAAAGGACTGAAAAACTGAATTCAGACAGAAAAAATAAATAAATTTAAACAAAATATAAAGACTAAAAATACATTTAAAGTTTAGAATATTTAAAAAAAATTGAAAACAAGCATATTTTCAAAAAAGTAAACAAGCTCTTAATTTTAAATATTTCAACTATATCACTTGTTTTACTTTCTTTTTAATTGTATTTTAATATCTTAACTTTTAAAAGTGTTAATTAAATTTTTTAAGGTGAGATTTTGTTGACCGTAAAAGTAACTACATGATGAGTTATTTCAATTAATAACTTAATATCACTTATGAATTTCAACAATTTACCCGCTAAATCAAAAGTTATTCTCTAATATATTAACTTTACAAATTTTTATAAAATTTTAAAATTATTTGACATTTCATTAAATAATTTCAAATGAACGTTTAAAAAACTTTTAAAAAATATAAGTAAATATTAATGGCTAAATTGCATAACAATAAATTTTAAATTTATACAAAACTTTGTATATTTGATCATTAATATATTGTGTCAATAATCAACAGTTGAATTAAGGAAATTCATTATTAATATTGAATTATTAGATAAAGTAAATCACCGTACTTCCATATATGATAAAATGCTAGATAATGATAGTATATGATAATAACAAGATAATGTATTACTCTATTTTACTTTTGATGTGGATATTATAACAAATAAAATAATATTATTTTATTAGTCATATTTTTTATTTGATTGAAAAAAGTCAGTAAATCAATCAATAATCATTATAAAATAGCTTACTACACTTTCAAATATTATACATTAAAAAAAATATTAAAAAATTAATTAAATTATTTTATATTTAATAATTTATTAACACTACTAACTAAATAATTTAATATTTAAAAAAAATCAATAATAAACAAATAATTATACTTTATTTATTAGAGAAGCTTAATATATATATATATATATATTATGTAAACCGAAAAATCTGTTGTAAAAAATATATAATTAGTTTTAAAAATTTAATTAATATTCATATTTTTAATTTTAAATAATAATTTATTAGATTATATCAAATATCAGCACTACCCTTATCATAAAATCATACCTATTTTTTAAAATTAATAACTAATATTTATTTTTAAATTTAATATAAAATTATATTGATTTTTTAATTCATATTTATATTTAATTATATTTTAAATTAAATTTTAGAAAAGTGATTGAGTTAAATTATTGTCATTATCATATTCTGTTGATTTCTAACTAAGCTCAAATTCAAAATAAGAATTTTAACTAGAAAAACAAGATACGATAGTGTTCAAGAATACATTATTATATTATATTGATTCGTCAAACACTAGATTAAAATATGATATGATAATTATATCTTATCATATATCTTATTTTGTCCATCAAACAAACCTTAATTGTATTTATCGTATAAACCATAATTTATTCTATTTACATTTTGAAGGTTTTGTTAGATTAATTATTGAATGAATCAATTATATATGGATCAAAAATTAACAACTATGTAAAATTATTCTTAAAGAACGAGGGTAATTCACTGCTCATTCTTCCTTTCTTTTCGGTCTCACAAGGTACGTCGTTCAGGTTTATCTCCTTAAATGCAGATATGCTATAATTTGTGTCTATAATTATTCTAAAATTCTAATTCTAACTGGTTTCTCTTGGTTAGCCGACACCTGTCATTCAAAATAATGTAGGTTCTCTCTTCTTATTTATCCATTATAGAAGGATGACTTATGACCATTTTTTGGTCCGAAATCATCCATCCAAATTTTATCTGGATGAGAAATTTCTATATAATTTTAATTATTCCATTATATTTTTATGTGATTTTGTTGTTAGAATACAATATTGTTTTGTTTCGTCATATTAGTGTGATGCTTTTTGATTTTTCCTTTTTATTGTAGCGCTCATTTGATTTAGATTGACAAAACAAGTTCATCAATTACAAATTTCAATCAATGACTTCGACAACGGTACATATCTAAAGAGATGAGTATTTTAAACACTTGAATTTTTTCATATTTATAAACATGTTGCGGTTTTATGATATGTTGTCAATATTATACTATTAATTAATCACAATTGTCAAATAATTAAAGACGTTTGATTTTTATTATAACAACTTCTAAAATTATGCATATAGTTGATTATGATTAATTGATAATGTAAATTTTTTTATATTGACAATGACATTTAAAAATTAGGATTTAAAAACAAAATAGGATCAAATATAAAATTTAAAATAAAAACCACTTTAATTATTTTTCTATTATATGATAGACTTTAGTTGTTACAATTAAAACAAAACAGTTTTAATTTTGCATTGAATATCCAATGCTACTACTTATTACAACATCTTTTCTTCATTATATTTAGGGATGACAATTAGACTCATACCCAGTGGGTACCCGCAAAAAAAAAACCCACAATGGGTAGGGTAAAAACCCGCATAATGGGTATGGACATGAGGACGGGTAATTATCCATAAAATTAAACGGGTACTTGTGCGGGTACGGGTACTATAGTACTCACTCCGTCCCGCACCCGCATTTATATAAATATATTATTTATTTATTTAGTTATTTATTTATTTATTATATTAGTGTTTAGTTTAATTAATTGTTTTCTTTTATGTTTTAATATCATTGGACCATTACAATATTTATAATTGAAACATAAACGTTTTGGAATTTTTTTAAGAATCTGATTATGATAAATAGGTAAATAATTGTGATCTTACAACTAATAGTTATATCTTATTAATCGTGACTTTATAATTATACTTGCAACTTTGTATCAATTATCTCAGATAATATTGTCATATGAGTTGCAACTTCACAAAATATTATTATGAATATTTAAATATGTATTGTAACGAGTGTTCATTTGAAATGTTTTGAGTTAGAAAATATTTTGGTTTATAATATTTTATGATTGAATTTAAGATATTTGAATAATTTTTAAATTTAATCACAATAATATCATTTATTTATCGAATTTTTTTAGTTAAAGTGTGGGTAACGAGTATGGGTACGGACACCTAAGTACCTAGAGAGTAAGAGTACGGGTATTAAAGTATACCCAAGAGGGTACGAGCACGTGTAGTATTTTTTTAAAATCGCGGGTATGGGGACGCGTACTATAGTACCCTACCCAAACCCTACCTATTACTATCCCTAATTATATTCGATATAGGATTCCTTTTTACCACTTTAGTTAAAGTATAATGTTTGTGTTATTACGTTGATTTTTTTTTTTTTTTTTTCATCTTGATTTTTTGTTGAGTTTTTCAAGTAAAATTTTTAATACTGCAGTGTTGTTCATATTTATTTAGTTTTGGTCTGATCTTCAAATTATTTATTTTCTACTTTTTATTTTATTAAATTTATCAAGGCATTACAAATAATAAACATAATTTTAGAGTGACAACGTAATTAAAATATCAATTCTATGATTAGATGTCTTTCTCCACGAAAAACTTGGAAAACAAAAGGACTTTTGAACCGCGGAAAGATGCCAAATGAGTCATTGTTAAGAACTTTTTAAAAAGAATTCATTTTACACGCAATTTGTTTTTGTAGGTTTGTTGTGTGGCATGTGGTGTTGTTAGTGTCATTGATATTATGTTTCTTTTTAATTAGTGTTTGTTGGTGAAGTTTCATTCTCACTTGCTAACTGGTTTTTGTACTTATATATACCATTAAGGTCCCTCTATTTGTATTACAACTTGCAATTTAAGGTTCCATCATTTCATCACATTAGTCTTAACTCCCTCCCTTATGTTGCAAATAAATAAAAAATATTAAATTAAATTTATTAAGTATTGGTGTATTTACTTTTATGCAAAAATAGCTTATATTAACTTGAAAATGATATTCATACAATATTAATTAGTAAATGGACTCTAAAATTATGACACTCATAATGGGAGGGGATACTATTGAAGAATTTAACTGCAACTAATAGGTTCTTATTGTATTTGATTTTTTGAACAAGGTAAATCAATGTTTTGAAAAATTAGATAAAGAAATGATATTATATTGTTTTGAATAGGTTCTTATTGTATTCATAAATTTAAAATTGTTTATAATTCATAAATCAAAATACAAACTCCTAAATATAAGTAAAAAAAATGAAAAAATTAGAACAAAATTCAATATAAAAGTAAGTCATACATACAATTTCATCTATTTCTGACCAAGAAAAACTTAGCCAACGTAAAAAATAGGACAACCCAATTAAAGAGGATGAAAGTTATGCCTCCAACATGAATCTCACTATCTCCCTCTTTTCCTATATCAACTAGAATTTAGATACTTGACCGGAAAAGGTATGCTAATTTTAAGCAAAGTTGCCATCAAATCGGAAAAGAAATGATATTTAAAATGGAGAGAGAACGGTGAATGAGAAAATAATATATTAATAATTAAATATACAAAATTTTATATATTTTTTTTAAAAAATTTATTTGAAATTATTTAATAAAATATTAAATAATTTTCAAAATTTTCAAAAATTTGTGGAGTTAATTTCTCAATAAAAACTTTTGATTTTACAATTGAATTGATCAAAATCATCATTTATATTGAGTTATTAAGCAGAATAACTCATCACTTAATTATTCGAGTGAAATGATCTTCACCCATATGACCATATATAAATAGAGAGAAAAGATAGAGAACGATCTTCTTCAAAATCACAAAATTCTCTAAAAGAAAATAGATTACTCAATATTTCAACTGAAAGAGCTAGACAGTAATTATTTATAATGTGGTTCATCAACAAAAATTTGGAATTAAGGTTTAAAAGGATTAAACAAATGATAAAATGAAAAGGTAACACATATTTCCCCCTAAAACACAATTAAGTGCACATGTATGCAAGAAAAAGCAGAACAAGAATATTCAAGTGTCAAACCATTTTTAAAAATATCACTTTCTTAAGAGATGCAATATCCAATATACCAACTTAATTACTTATTGGAAATGTCATCCAAGAAATTATAAATCATATCATACTTTTTAGCATATAACAATAACAAATAAGGGCTAATAAATCATGTTATATATTGTTTTCCAAATACTCTAATGCAAACAAACATAAAATATAATGGTTGAAAACATACCAAACATAATCCAATTATGAAACACACTGGTTGGACCAAACGTAAATCAAATTAAAATCCAACGTAAAAGAAAAATAAATGACATAATGACCTCCCTACATTACAATAAAATGATAACTTATATATTTATATCATATAGTACTTACTATCTTACATGAAACATCTCCATAGTTCTTTTTTTCTTCATTTCTTCTACCTTTGCACCATAGTTATAGACACCTATATTTTTTTTTGTTTACGTTTGCTTCATAGTTGTAGACATCTACTTTTTTTTTAACAACTGTGACATCTAATTAATTGTGTGTAAATTTTATGTTAATTCAAATGAGTAGATGATTAATTTAAATCACATAAAAAAATATGAGTGATCATACATTTAATTTAATTATATTTTTTATCGTGATTTAAATTAATTATTTATTCAACTAAATTAATCACATTTTACAGATGATTAATCAGATATATTGCATACGTGTGTAAAAAATGGATGTTCGTGTATCACTACTGATGTTTCAACCATCCACCGCAAATCGGGTTGTGGTTTCTAAACCATTTCCATCTTCATCTTCTAGAGTTGAAGACAAATTTTGAACACTCATGGAATAGCAAACGAGCTAGATTTTCACTACTATCACCCAAAATCTCCATTTTCATCTCACTCAAGTTTTTCTTAAAATCTTTTGCAGCTTTTACAGCTAAGGTGACCTTTTTTGTTTTTTTTGTTTTTATCTATTCATAGAGCAATGATCCGACATTTTTATGCTTAAATATTTACTTGGTTTTTGTAAGTTCACATTTTGTATATGTAATTTTTTTTATTATTTAAATCTTGTAAGTTTAATTTAGTTTTAAAATCATTCATATCGTTAGTTGATGTTAAAAAAAAATGTGTCCAACGAATGAGTGATATGACAATTTGACGTGGCATAATAATCAATTAAATAATTAAAAAAATGAAATTAAGTAATATTGATTAAAAAAGAAATGAAAAAAAGAAATAAAGAAAAGTTGAAGGTGTTATATTTTAGTCTCTCCATAAAAAATAAATTTCGAGATTAAGGTTCTCTCCTCCTTTCTCTATCATCACATCATCATTACCATATCACATTTTTCAAATCACCATAATTGCATTACCAACAAAAAATTGACAACTTTATGGGGTCTACAAATAAAATATATATTAAACTTAGTAAATGCAAACTATAACTACAAAGAATAAACATAAAAATAACATATTTTAAAAAATTACCCATATTCTAATGAGGACATCTCCAAAATCGTCGTTTAGAGTTTTCATGAGTGTTAGAGATGAATATACACATTATTTTCTTACACTCACATTCAAACAATTGAAAACAAGTTGAGTTTATTTCAGACGAAGATTACCTATGGTTGAACGAAGAAGAAACACATGAAAATGTAAAGATGATGGCGATTCGATGTTAGTAAAAGTAGAAGAGAACCATAATCCCCAAAACTATTTTTGATTTTGGATGAAAAGACTAAAACATAACACCTTCAACTTTCTTTTATTTTTTCTTTTTAATTTTTTAATCAAGTTAATTACTTAATTTCATTTTTTTAATTATTTAATTTATTACTTTGCCACGTCAAACTACCACGTCACTGATTAATTTGTCACAAAAGTTTTTTTTAATCGCAATTAACGGTAGAAATAATTTTAAAAGTAAATTGAAGTTTAGATTAAAAAAATACTTAAAAGAAAAACGAAAAAGACACAAACCTACATATATGAATTAAATATTTAAGCCTCAATTTTATTAGCAATTTGGAGACAGTTATTCATCTCGATGTTTTGGCGTCTCTCGGTGGAATTCCAATGGTTCTTGATAGAGTTTTTACTCTAACCAAACAATCTCCTTGCAATTTCTGCCCATTTGTTTCCAACTTTGCAATTAAGAGTCCATACAAGCTAATTAAATAAAATCAATCTGTCATATATGTTAGACTCAAAAGACACATTTTATTAAAAATATTAGTGCTACATAAAATTTGATAATCTTATAAATTGGATGCACATCACTTCACACACCGATTAGACTACTTCATCATAATCAAGTTTTGTGTGTACTATATATTCAGTCAAATCATTTGTCTATTTATAAGATTTGTCAATTTAAAAATTGTTTTGTTGTTTTTTTTCTTCTTGATTATTTCCTTGTGAAGGACTTAAACACTAATGAAGCTTTATTGCAAGGACCACTTAAACAAGATCTCTACCACTTTGATTTGTTGATTTGCAATCACCACCTCCATAACCCCTACAACACTCACCAACACCATCAAATCCATCTCAACATGACATCATAAACTAGGTCAGATCATTTGACATCCAAAATTATAAAACATTTGACCGACAATCATTACATTTCAATAAGGTCACCTTAATATTATGAAGGTAGGTCTTTTCTTAGTGTTAAAAGTCACACGATACTTTTTTCTAACAATTATTTTGCATGTAAGAAATCACTCAAATAGATAAATAATAAACTAATAAGTAATTCATCTCTTTTTCTCTATTATGACTATGAATCGTTTTGTTACAAACTTATGTGATTCATATAAAGCAATTTCTACTTGAGAATATAAAATTTAATGGAGAATAAATATGAGTTAAAGTAAAGGTTGACAAGTATGAACAAAATGTAAAAAATACATAGATAAAAAATAACCTAATATAGAAAAAAGTTAATATAAAGTACATATTTAAAAAAAAAATACATATTATAATACATTTTCTATATTAGTTTGTTTATATCTAATACGAAGTAGAGAACCAAAAAATGTTGTTAAAAAATATTGATATACTAATTATACATCAATAAGAAATTAATGTTCTTGTAAAAAAAAAGTGAATATCCATTATAAGTTTTCATAGACAAACATGCATATACATGGGGATTGACAAAAATCTATCCAAGTATAAGCTTAGATAATGATCAAATAGTTTTTTTATACAATTTCAAAATAAAACAAAAGATAATTTTACAAAGTAAAAAACCATAAACAACTCATTAGTGGGAGCAGGCACACACGAGAAAGAAATGATAGTGTTTTTTCTCCCATTTTAATATTTTTAAATATACAAAAATACATATTTGAATTAATTAATTTTAAAAAACAACTACAATATTTTTAGAAGACTTTAGATAAGACAAGAAACTTTTGAAATAATAAATCATTGTAGCCCACAATTTGAGTTTGGCCCAATCTGAAGTATGGTATCCATTTCAACAGTTAGGCCTAAGATGCGGTAAAGGTGATTTTGGGCCAATGAACAATACAAACATGGGCCAAGTGAACGTTGTAGAGCATCACGGTCTTAAAAAGTCACATGAGGGTGTTGTTTTATATATATTTTGTTCATATAAAATATAAAAACTATAGAATTATAAATAGGTGTAACAAAAATTAAACACTTCAAATTATTATCATTTTTCACAACACACAAACTGACACAAACACTTTACTTTTAGATATGCACAGAGTTATTGCTTTGTTAAACAGAAAAAACAAAAAAATTAATAATATATATATATATTGTCTTACAAAAATTAATAATAATTCTTTTTAACGTTTACAGAAGTGCGAACAGACAAACACACATATATATGTTTTGCAGAAGATTTTAAAAGAATAAAATTGTATAAAAAAATAATTTTCTATAAAATCTTATGTTAAAAATTTTAATTGTACATAATAATTAACATTTTAAAAAAATAAATGTTTTTAAAAAATTTACTTTATCAATTCATAAAAATATCTACGAATTTTTTTGTCTTATAAAAACAGTAAATTTTACCGTAATTAACTCATACAATTGCAATGTCCAAGTTCAAATTTAAGATAAAACGTTCAATTTAATAATATGAATATTTATCAATTGAATTAAGATTTAAAGACAAATACATAAAATTTTAATTACATGTAATTAATTTTTTTTAAAAATTCATTGCCCAAATATATATCAATAAATATGGAATTCATATAAAAAGTGATATTAATGTTTGGGCGAAGATGATTGTGCCATCTCTCTCGTTCGGCAGTGTTTTCCAATCCAAGTTGCTCAACCAAATTCACAAGTTCCCTATAAAAAATTAGAAGGATGCGAGTGTATGAATTGAAAAAGCTTGAGTCTCACATAACACATATTTCACACAATCTTAGTGTATAAAAGGTGGAAGTTCAACTATAACTATTGGAGTGTGTTTAAAGGGTATACCGTTGCAGTTTTGTACTAGTTTTTTTAAGAAAATCGGAATTGAAATATTAATATTTTGTTTTGGAAAAATTCAGTTGCAGATCTATGTCAAATCTTTGTCACGCGCTTCGCACTTGTCAGTGTAAATTTAATACATGGATGCGTTTGTCTGACACACGCTAGCCTGTGTCTTCTATGCTCTAACATCTGCCTCCCACAAGCTCAACCTGATCGTTTGTTTTTCTATGGTCATTTGATACGATGCTTTTATTTTATTTTATTTTACCGTTTTATTTTTCAAGACATGAAATAGAGTGTTCTACCGTTTGGAAAAGATACACCAAAGTTTGATGTTGTTCACATATTTCTCTTTTCTCCACCTTCTGCTTGACCAATTTCTAAGTCACATATCTTCTTTCTTTTTGTCCCTTTGGTTTTAGAGTGGCAATAATACCACTATCCCTTAAGTTTTAGAGCGATCCTAATACCAGTCCCTTTCGGGTTTACAGTATTATTTGTATCATAGTCCCTTTGATTTGCGAGCGGTCTTAGTTCCATATTAGAGGTGTAATTCTCGAATGGGTCCTACAATGCATTGCGAGTCTGATACACTTTGACTAAGATGTTTTATCATGAAGATGTCGTGGTTTATAGTCTACTTGTACAATTTTGGGACATGCAATGAAACATCTTAAGGAGAACAACCTAGTACGTGACTCATCTCAACAATATCTTCGGTGACAGTAATGGTTTTCAAAATAATTTTATTTCAAAAAGAACATTTCCTTCAAAAGGTGAGCTTCAATGGTCTTTAAATATAAGAAATGAAATGAAATTGGAGAATGTAGTGAAGGTGGTGATGGTTGTGGCGGCTAGACACATAAATTAGCTCAAGAATTCTTATCACTTTTTAAACGTGGGTAAATATTTCCATCGAGCACTTTTCTGACCATCCTGTGATCGTAGATAAGTTATCTCTAAGTAAAAATTACCCACAAATTTCATTTATTATAGACGGCTTTTGGTCATAGATAATGACCAAATTTCTTGTAGTGAATATCATTATCCTTTCAGTTTTTGAGTGGTCTTCATACTATAGTCCCTTCAATTTGTGAGTGGTCTTAGTTCTATATTAGAGGGTGTAATCCTCGAATAGATCTTATGGTGCAATGAGATTTTGATACAATTTAACTAAGTTATTTTCTCTTGGAGATGTCTGTTGATAGTGTGCTTGTATATATTTGAAAAATACCATAAAACGTCTTGCACATATTTGAAGTAATTTCTTCGGTAACAATAATGGTTTTCAAAATAATTTATATTAAAAAGAACACTTCCTTCCAAAGGTGAGCTTCCATGATTTTTAAATGTAAGAAATGAAATGGAGATAGAGAATGTAGTGAAGGTGATAATGGTGGTGGAGGCTGGACAAATAAATTAAGTCAAGAATTCTTTTATAAAGTAGCATTGGCCCAATAGCATAAATTCCTTGATAGCTGAAAAATATTGCTCTCGTCTTGTTTTTGGATAATGAGGTGTCCATTGTGGTTCTAGGATATAGGTGCCACACATAGGGCCTACAATATGCTATCTTGCTATTTCACTAAAAACATTTTACCCCAATTTTCTGTAGATTGTTTTGCACCTATAAACACTTAACATGTCACACATAATTATTTCTAAAAATATTTAATTACTAATTTTACTCCTCAAATGATATGCCTTAGATTAACACTAAAGACATAATAAAGTCATCCTTGAAGACTCAATAATTCTTGATTAATGATGCTAAATAATTCATTATTTTAAGAGTTATTAGTGTATACTATTTCCTCAATTCTCAACAATATTGCCCTTAAGTATGTTTTTAGTCTCTATAAAACATTTTAATTTTAGTCTATATAAAATTAAAATATAATTTTTAATCTCTACAAAATTATTATGATTTTATTATCTGTATAATGTCAATATATGATTTTAAATGTTTTTTATTAAGACATATTTACAACAATATAAAAACTTTCTCTATAAAAAATGAACTCCAAATTTAATTGTTGGATCCATATTTTTAATACTTTTAACTTAAAGATTTTATGTTTAAAATTTTTTTATTTAATTTATTCAAAGTTAAAAAATTCTAGATTTTTGTAAGAGAACCTTTTATAATATTTTAAACATATTTACGAAAAATCATTAAAGAAATTTAACGTTGAAAAAAATTAAACATATTTTATTTTATTTTAAGATAGACTAAAACTACTTCTTGAATAATTTTATAGTGATTAAAAATTGTATTTTTATTTTATAAAAAATTAAAATTTTATAGCAATTAAGAACATATCTAGCACTTTAATAAACTATATGAAATAGTATATAGGCTAAGTTTTACGATTCATAATTCTCCAATCTTTGTCAATCTTATCTTTTGGCATGTTTTGTTTGTGATTGGCTAAAGCAAATCCTTGCGGTATATATGATCTTCCATCGTCGGCTTCCAATAAGAACAATTAACACAATTAGGTTAATTGAACATGTCTCCATCATAAGCAAATGTTCCCTCCATATTGAGTTACATAGGACAATGACTTCTCCAACCAATAGTTATGATACCAAAGTGAATTTAAAATGGATACTATGTGAAATTGTAAAATCAAAGTAGAGTAATATAAGAATGATGCAAAAAAATTTGTGTAGAAACCTTCGAGAAAAATCACATGACTTAGTTCGGTAAAATAATATCTACTATAAAGTAGAATTAAAAATTTTTCTCTCAATGGTTGAAGATCTCTCTAAAAAGGCTCACCCTCTCATATAGTATACAAATTCTCTAGAGAGATCTCTCTATTTTCACCAAGTTATGATGGAAACTGTTTCTTTCAAAGTGGAATACAAAACTCTCTAACTCTTATGAGTTTTCTTCCCTTAAATTGTATAATCAAACTTTTCACAAACTCCCTTCTATTTATGAGAAAGACATATAGCTTCGTCCATGAATATAATTAAGATAGGTTAACTAATTTTCAGAATTACAATGAATTCTAGAAACTTCAAATTCACTTTTTTATGTTGAATGTGCATATCTCAAAGTTTTAAGGAATAAATTCCAAGATCATAGAATATCTTTCCTCTTTTTTCATGTATTGTAACTATTCTAATAATTTTAAAAAAATACTAACAAAAAGTACTAAAAATACTTTGTTAAGAAATAAAAAAGAAATATAATATTGAAAACATGTGCATTCAATACATTGAAATTATAAAAAGTGACAATTTCAAAATACTAATTTTTTTATATTTGTTTTTTATTTTTTAGCAAGTCTCCTTAGGACATTTATTAGTATAATCCATAACTTTAATATAGTGGACCACAATTAAGGAGAAATTCCAACAAAATATCCTAAATAATTAATTTAGCTTCTATGGCTTTCCAGGTTACTAACTCCCATTGATGGCAATGACATATAAAAAAGACAATAAAAAGCTATTGTTTGATAAACAAAGGGTTAATTAGAGCTACAAGCTTTTTCCCAATGCATGCTTCCTCCCCAACACTAATTAGGTTGGTGGGTGGGTGTCAAGGTGCCTCTCACAAACAATGAAAATATATCAAACCTTATAATAATTAATAAATCCAAAAGCAATATGTGTTGGTAACACCGAAAGATATGTTCTTTATGCAACTAATTTATTAAACTCCTAATAATTAATTTCCATGCTTTACCCAATCATGCATGGTTTGTGGAGTTATATCAAATGAGTTGCTGCAAATTAAATTAGAGTTTAATGGATATTTACTCACAGTCTAAACGAATTTATTCGATAATTAATTTAAATTATTGATTGGGTAATTATTTTACTATGACAATTATTGAGTGAGCTAATAAAATTTAGTAGTTTCTATTGACTGAGAGTAAATTATTCTATTTTTCGTTAAATTAAATTAAAGGGAAAAATGAGTTTTCTTATTTGTACAAAGAAATACGATTTCTCTATTTTTTTTTATATATATAATAAAATTTTAGAATAAGTAGATGAGATTCTAATTTAAAGTAGAGAAGACTTTAGAGTTCTCTGAATATTTATTATAAAAAAGATTATATTTGTCTCTCTTTAATGATACTAACGGAGATCGAACCCATAACTTATGAGATTTAATACTTATCATTTTACTACTAGATCAAACTATTATCTTCAAATACGATATCTTATCCAATATTTTCTCAAATTTTCAACATAAGATCAAAAGGAGGTTTCAACAAAAAGAAGTGTATATTTCATAAAAACTTGAATGGAAGAGTGTCATTCGTACTATGAAACCATCTATATATTGTGCTACTTAATGCTCTTGCTAACTTTCTTTGCTTGAGCCCTAATCCTCTTCCAATAAAAAAAAACTTAAATGAATGTTTTACAGAATATATAAGTGTATATTTCGTAATATTGAAAAATTAAAATTTAATGAAATATAATTTGTTTTTAAGAAAGTACTGTTACAACTCAAATTAATTGTGTTTTACGGAAAACTATAAAACTCAAATTTTGAACGTTAAAGAATTGACTGGTATTAACTATTAAAAAAAAGTATTTTATAACAAGTATTTTTTATCGATTTATTAAAAACCCTTTTAATATTTTTATTTAAAAAATAAAGAAAACAGAAAATTATTATTAATAATAGTAATACTATTGATCATGATACAACTATTTTTGTTGGGATTTGAACCTGTTACTTTCAGATTACAATTTACAATGACAAACTCTAACCATTGAATTTGTATATATGAATTTTTTTTCCAAAGATTGTCTTTTTGAATCAGTTTGGTTTCAACTAGAATTTAAATTTAACTTTTTTAAATGATTCATTGTTAATTAAAACATATTAATTATTTGAGTCCAACCACTAATTTTTTATTTATTTTTATCTCATTATACTGATTTCAAATATAAACATTTGGGCACAAAATTCAAATGTATACATCTAAATGGCTTCAAAAGTCACTTCTTTATTACATAACACCCAAATGTAAACTCCTTCAAAAACTTATTTCAAGAAAATTATTGGAAAAAAAGGTACTACCACAAAACAGAAAAACATTGTGGACCTAATCGGCCCATAATGAAACCACTTCAAAATTATTTAGCAATTTCTTGAAGCAAATGTGTGGAATATGCTACAATATGCATATCATCGTTCAATTGTTCGTGTGACTTTGTGAAAAAAATTTAGGATGTTTCTTGAGTGTATTTAGGCTGACACATAGATTCAATTTAGATGGTATATGTTATAATCTAAAACACTATATATTGAAAATATAAAATTGTAATATCTAATTATTTTTATATTTGCACTATTCGAATTATACAATTTATTTCTTTCATTCTATATTTTTTAAGTTATTTTCTCCTAATAGTCTTTTTGTACAACTATGCAATTTCTTTCTTAATTTTTCTTTTTGGGTTAAAATTAAAACATACTTTTTCTTAGACAATTATGCAATTTCTTCATTCTTAATTTATTTTCTATATAGTTTGAGTTAGAATTAGTTGCAATACTAAATCATGTCTAAAATTTAAATTAAAAAATGGTTACATTCAAAATTCTATAATTTAAATTTCAGCAATATTATTTTTCAAATAATTAAAAACTATATAATTAAATAAAAAATAAAAATTTCAAAACAAAATATAAGATCCAAGAAAAGCATGTTAGCCTATTTAATGAAAAGAAGTACTTTAATAGAAATCCCTTCTCTCAAAAGTAACAAAAATCAAATAGAACATACAAGAAGTTATTAACCCTTTTCAAAAAGTAGTAGCTATATACTTTACAATATACTAAAGGCAACTTAAAGAAGATCACATCTTTAACAATGTTATATAAAATTAATAGTGGATTGTGGGCTGTGAACATGAATCAAAATTTTAAATAGATGATAACTACATATAAATACTTTTTCTTTATTTTTTTTATATTTTATAGGAAAAATATTAACTAGTGCTATAAATGTGATAAAAAAATATTTTTTTAAAATTCAATATTTAAATATTTTGTTAATTGGACCTAAGTTGGTGTATAATATAAAAGAAAAATACATCAACAAGTTGACTTTTTGCATAAGTATAGTACACCATTATATTAATATATTAATGGCACTATATAATAAACATAAAGTATTCATACATCCTCTGCAATTTGTGGTGTGCTTGTTCTTCCTATCTTCCACCATCCAATTCAAGATGAAGAAAAACTTTTCCATATTGTTTGTGATTTTTCTTACTTTCTATGTTCTCTATGTCTCTGCTATCCCTGCAACAAGTAAGTTTTTTTCATTTGTTGGTTCTCTTTAGATTTTTGTGCAAAATATATATATTGAAATATTATTAATTGAAATGATTTCTCTAGGAACCAAAAATTTGGAAGGTGATGATTCATCTGTTTTTCCTTCTTTAACTAAGGTTAGTGTTTTTTAATTTTGATCTGTTTTGTGTTCTTGCAAAGTCAAGGTTTGTATTTTGGATTTTTCTTTCCAATATTGATAGAGGAAAAATTGTCGAATTTAAATAATTGATAGCAAAATCAATTGTTATTTCTTTTTTATGACTAAAAAAAATCATACAGTTGAAATTGTGTATTTGAGACCATATGCATATATATTTAATAAATCATACAATTGTTTCAAAAATATGACTATTGTGTTTATTAGGAAGAGTTAGATTACACAAACGTGGTGAATTAACAAATTTTATATTTGTTGAAAAATATATGATTGAAAATAAAATGATCCTCAATTTTTGTTAACAATTTGTATTATTATTTTGTTTTTTGCCCTTGTTCATTATTTGCATAATTTGCAGGAACAAGGTTCATTAAAGTTGGAAAATGGTGAAGAAATTATGGAAAATATGGATGAAAGATTAGAGAGGAGGATTGATTTGGATATCCAAGATTATGGTGGGACTGGTGCAAATAAAGATCATGACCCAAAATCACCTGGAAATGATGGTAATTGATGTGAAAAATATATTTAGATTAAATTAATCACATCCTAAACTTTAGAGAAGGATCTAAAATGTGTGATATTGTTTTCTCTTAGAATCAAATATATAGATTATGTGTGGTTTTTTTGTTTTCTTGGTGTTCTATTATATACATGTAATTTGAATTGTAATATCAATAAGGTAGCAAAAGATAAGTTTATAAGTAATTTTCACAAGTGTATATTGGTTGTAATTTGTAAAACCAAGTTTGAAGCTAGAACAACAATGAAAAAAACACTTGGCATCACTCAAATTCTGTTTTATATATATATAAACGGAGTAATCAATTATAGAGTTATAATGATTCAATAATATTATTTCTGATAAATATTTTATAAAATTGATTGTTGGATTGAAAATTATTATCAAACATATCATTTATAAATTTTGATATTAATTTATAATTATTTCATATGTTATTATGATGCGTTAAAATTAAAGTTAACAATATACTTATATATAAAATTAATTTTAATGTGTTTTGAAAATATATAAATTAATGTAATTTTATATATATATATATATATATATATATGTATATATATATATATATATATATATATATGATAATAACTTTCAATCCAATAAGTTTTAAAAATTATTTATACTTTTATTAAATGAGTGTAATTTTTAGTGTATCTTCTTAAGAATAATATATTCATGTTAATAAATTTTTTGTTTATAAAAAAAAAAGTAAGCAAATATATTATTAAAATTAGGAATCAATGTTATTTTATTTAAAAAAAAATTAATTCATCGTTTGTCAATTGGTATCAACGTTAGTTGGGATAATTAATCATTTATGTCAACTACTTGCTTCTTTGATTAATAAAACAACTCAGAGATACTATAACTTAACATCAAACAAAAACACCAATCTAAACATTGTAAACTACAAGATCCTCTTCATAACGAAGTAAATAATGGTTTTTTTTAACATACAAACATTAGAGATTAATGGTTAAGTTATTTTTTTTAATTTAAATTTAGGTCCTTATTCTTAATGTTTTTCTATTTTGTATTTTTAATTTACCAATCAAACTATCTGTGCAGAACAAGTAAATAATGATTTATATTCAACAATAAATGTAAAATAATAATAAAATCTTTAAAATTAATAAAAATAATTAATTAAATTAAAATTTGAATCACATTAATATGTTTGGACTGGATTAACTTAATTCCCAAGATTGCTTAAAAATCGGTTTAATTATATTTTGTATCGTCTATTTTAGCACATTCAAGAAAATTATCTTTAATTTTAAAATAAAATATTTTGATTTTTTTTAACATTTGTTGCAGTTTTAAGTCCAAACTATAATTTTGATCTAAAAAAAAGGTTATTTTTAACTTGAAAATGGTAATTCATAGTTCCAAATTCCAATTATAAATTTAAAGAGAATATAATTTTTAGGAAAACGATTACTACTTTTTAGACTAATACTCATCATTTTTAGTGTAATAATTATGTTTTGGAACCAAAACTATCTTAAATAATATTAAAATAGATGGACCAAAAATTTCAATTTTAAAATTAAAGACTATTTTCATGAATATATTAAAATAAGAAACCAAAAGTACAATTAAACTTTAAATTTTTTAAATAGATTTAATTTTTATGTCAGGAAGGGATGTAAAGTTGGTTTAGTGGTGATGAGAAAGTTATAGAATGAAGTGATAAAGAAATTGCAGGTCCACCATCAATAAAAAACTAATAATATTAACATTACTAATTATAAACATTAATTATTGC
The DNA here is from genome assembly GCF_000331145.2 of Cicer arietinum. Lineage (NCBI taxonomy): Eukaryota > Viridiplantae > Streptophyta > Magnoliopsida > Fabales > Fabaceae > Cicer > Cicer arietinum. Next base: position 5,626,995 of record NC_021161.2, read on the forward strand.
AATATATAATAATAATAATAATAATAATAATAATAATAATAATAATAATAATAATAATAATACGTGTGTTTTTAATTTAATGAAAAAAGGTTGACTACAATCAACACATGATTTGGTGACCAAAGTAATTAATCAATCCTAAATAACTTGTAGTCAATAGTAATACTAAGGAACTTATAACTATCTATAACCAACTTGTAGCAATATCTAAGCAAGTTGGAAGCATATAGATTAACATTTTTAACTTGGAATGAACAATACAATTAAAGGGAAAAAAATACAATATAACTAATTAATAAAAATACAAATCGTAAACACATCGACACATCGATATAGAAAGTGTGATAGCGCTCGATGTACTTAACTCCTAGAATTCTATGATATATTTTTGGGCCTTTTCAAACTTCTTTCAACATCTTCACAGTACACATTCCAATAGAATCAAGAACAAAATTTTGAAGACTACCAAATGCCAAATTTTGGCAAATAAAACTTAACTATCATTTGGTAGAAGTACAAAAAGAGTGATATACTACTCTTTTATAAGCAGCACAAGGTAGAAGCACAACAAATAAAAAATTGCATAACTACCATAAGACATAACCAAAAGAAAAATGTTTAACTATCATAAGATAAAAGCATGTTAAGAAAGGACAATACAACTATCATATAGTAGATTGCATATAGTGAATGAACAATGCTTAAAACCAATAATGCCTAAACAACAACAAATCATACAATAAATTATTCGATAAAAACAAGAAAGCTTCATATGAACAATAACAATCAAAGAATCATAAACCCCAAATTTGTCTTCAACTTCAGTTTCTTCATAAAAGAGTATATACCACAAAACCAATCTTATAAGATGTGCAACCATAGATCACAATTGGAAGATTCAACATGGATGTTAAGAGAGAAATTGAATACAAAGTTTCTCATTTAGCATTGCTGAAGATACGAAAGAAGCTATTGGATTTTTCTCGAGAAAAAATGGAGAAAAAAATAGAAAGAAAGAAGAGGTCGTGGGAGATTGAGATTTTCTTCAATAATAATTAAGATCATCTCTTCAAGGTGGGTATCATGGCTCTAATATTATGATGAGAAGCACGCAGAATTCAACAACAACAAAATAATTGAGAGAATGATTTAATTTTTTAGAAGTGATTCAATGAAAAAAAACATGATTACAATGCATATATATTACACTTTACATTAAAGTGATCGTAATCAAGTTAATAAATCTTAACTAACTTATCGTCAATACTAACCAACTTATAAGTATTCATAATCAACTCAAAACCATATTTATGAATATATAAGGAGTCATTTATTTTGTGAAAAATATTTCAATATCTATTTTCTAAAATTTGTGTTAATTTTATTTGTTCACAAGGAAGTAAAAAAATTGAAATAAACAAATAACTATATTTTTAAAAAGAATAAAAATGTCAAAATATTGTTTTTATTATTTTTTAAAACGCATATTCATTAACTAATATTTTATTTCCTCTATTAAATTAATTTACTTTAAGAGTCTTTCCTCTATTGTCACAAAAAATAAACAGAACTTAAATTTTTTTTACACTAACCGAACATATAGCTAAACATTTTTTAACAAATAGAGGAAGAAAAAATTATTTTTTATAATGATGGTATTAATGACTAATTTATAATTGTTGGCTTTAGATTATCAAATCAAACTTTTACTTCCTCAAACTCTTATTAAATTAACTTACCAGCTATAGCTACCTTCTAAATTGGTTGATGACAGTGATGCACACGTGATACACAACAATTTTTAGGTTCTTTTGAACATTTAATTAGTAGTGGATCCAGCTTCACAACAATTTGTCTTCACGTGCAAGAGCAATTACATTTTCTAGTTATTGATCATTAGATTCAATTAATTAAGAAATAAAAAGACACAAGTAGCATGGCTTGTTCATCATTTTCTCAACACTTGATTTATAACTTCGAGAGATAAAATTATATAAGACCATGAAAGTAACATGGTTGGTTAAACAAGTATTTTAGTTACTAAATGTGGTAGGTGTTGTTAATATAATTCTTAAATATATTATAATTAATTGTAAATATATCTTTTTAGTAACTCTTTTATTCATAATTTTATAGATTAAATCAACAAATAAAAAAAAATATTTGATTTTTAAAGTGATTAATTCAAAACATATTTGATGATCAATAACAAATAAAATATATATTTAAATATGTTCTTGTAATTATAATATGTAAATATTTTTTTAATATATACATTCAGAAATTAAAATAATTGTTTATTCTTACAATATTATACTCAACACACTTTTTTTGTCAATAAATAAGATCACAAACATCGCATGAATACAATAGTAAGAGCCTTCTACCATGGCACTTAGAACTTTATGGCAATCTTTATGAAAAGTGGTTGATATAGTAGATTAACAATGTCGACATTTATATCTGGAACTTAGAACTTTTTAGAACTTTATGGCAATCTTTAATTTGGAACTTTTGTATATCCACATGAAATAAAAGTGTCAACAAGAGCCTTCCACCATGGCACTTGATTCATTGACAGTTTACCAAACTTTCTTGTCGGTTAGAATCTTCTACTAATTAGAACTCTTTGTGCATAGTCATTTCCTAACAAGCTTATTAATCAACTAGCCTTTTGATATTTTATTCAATTCTCACTTTGAATTTATACTCACCAATAATATAATAATATAACAATATAACAAGAGAATAAATACTATTTTTAGCTTCTTGCACCCTCTAAGGGTCATATCTGTGTATCATTACTATCAACCATTTAAAAAATAATTGAATAAAGTTAGATTGTAAGTTTGAGCACATTAAATGATATTTTGATTAAAAACGAGTTATATGTTGATTATATAAAAATGGTGACTCGTATACCTTTAAGATTTTAAGTAGAGATATAGTGTCAAAGTTTCCGATAGTCCTAAAATATTTGATCCGTTGTTGTTCTCAGTGTTTGTTCGAACTCCTAAATAAGTGGTATCAGAGTCCTTGTTCGACTTGCTGGAGAGCAGAGTGGATCTTAATATTGGATCTTTGTATTGAAAGTTTTTATGACAGTTTTGCCAGGAGGCAAGTCTCATTAGTAACAATGGCAGTACAAGTATACATGATGTGGGGATTTATAGTCGAGAGTAAGATTTTTGAGTTTAATTATGAACGGTTAAGTCTCATATTAACCAAGAATAACTAAATGTTAAATATATAAGAGTGTTGACTCTTATATCTAATAAAATTTTAGTTATAGATGTGATGTCAATATAAAACATAATAATGTTTTAGAAATTGTATATATAATAATAGTTAAAGAGTAGTATAGAAAAAGTAAATTAAAATTACATTAAAAATTATGAATAACATTTGTTTTAAGATAATTTTTTATATTAAAATAATGCTGTAAAATAGATAGAGTAGTATTTTGCATCAACTTATCACTCTTGTGCTTTCCAATATTGTTCCTAGGTATACTAAAAACTATATTATATATTGAGAGGAAAACAAAATTATAAATAGATGAAACTTATATAAATAAATAACATAAAAGATTGGATTGTAGAAAAGAAGTGTGACTATTTTCAACAAGAACAGAAAATGTCAGTCTTATACCGAACATTAACGAACACGCGGGAGATTGTTATTGGTGTCAAGCAAACTCTGCTCAATATTAATAATATATACTCCTGTTTCTATTATAAGAAAAAAATTCTTAAATTTTAGTTATTATTATTAGATAATAATAGTTTGTTAAGTTTATGTTATTTTTCTTGTAATCTTTATTACAGAAGATTTGGTATTTTATTGAAACTTAGCATCTCTTTTTTGTTCTTTCTCCTTTTCTTCTATTGATTTATATTATTCATAATTATTATAAATAAAATTTACTTATTTGTGATTATTTAATATTATTATTTTCAATATATATTTATTTAATTTAAAATATTTAACGTTGATAATTTGATATTTACAAAAGATAATCTATTAAATTTAATTTGTGTTTTATATAAAATCTAAAGAAATTAATTGTATTTGACTATATTTTTTAATATCTATACAAGTAATTTTTTTATTATAATAGTGATCAAATGGAGTATAAACTAACTGCTTTATCAATTATAAGCAAAAATTAGATCAAAATATTGGTCTTTACTTCCTCAATTTTATTTAGACGACCATTACAAAAATTAGATTAAAACATATAATTAAACCTTTTTTATAAAATTAAAATTATACATTTATATACAATATACTATTGTATGTAAACTGTCAACTTATATTTTAAGAGTTTGATATATCTCAAGGAATATGATTCAAATTATGTATAGTTGTAAAATGATTATTAAAATTATCACTATTAATAATAATAATTTTTTTTCTCTAACTTTTTTTTTAAAAATATTTTATTAATTAAAAATAATACTCTGATTTTATTTTTAGTATCTCGAAATACTTGCTTGAATACAAACATAAATAAATAACGTTTAGATATATTCACATAAATAAAAAATAAAATAATGTGTATTTTTAAAATAACTAAATAATATTTTATTCAAAATAAAATATAAATAAAAATAGTAGTTAAAAAATTAATATATAAAATAAATAATTAAAATTAAATACGTTAATTTTTAATTATTTTTTTACTTGTATTTAGTTTCAGAATAATGTATATTTTTATGCGAATATATCTAAATACTGTTCATTTATGAACGTGCTCATGCAAGTGTTTCTCATCCATTAGTGTTTCAAAATTAAACTCCTCTACCTCTAAGTGGATTTTATGAGTTGTCCACATTTTAGTAGTGGAAGCTTGCCCTACCAAATGAAATTTGGTCAAGATGTTTCATCATAAGCATGTCAAAATCATGGTGGCTTTTGGACTAACCCATTTTCCTACAATGCATATCGTGAAGGAATTGAATCCCACACAAATTTCAATAAATAGGATTAGTTATAAAAACAATATTTTAGATAAGTATATACACTTTTTCTTAAATAAATATAAATATAAATAATAGTTAAAAATGGATATATTTAATTAAAAATTAAGATAATATACATCAAATTCCAATCACTTTTATTGTATATATTTATTTCAAAGTAGTATTATGTACATTTCTTATTATAGATATTAATTATGTTTTTTCTTTTTTTACTTTTATTAAGAAAAACGAGTAAAATAATGAATGTGTTCTTTTTATGTGTTAATATTTTAAAAATAATATTTATATTTAAATATATTAAAGTTAAAATTAATAATATTAATAAAATATGTTTGAAAAAATAATAATAAATACACTTAATAAATTAAAATGACGCATTATATTTAAAAATAATTTTTTATGTTGATTATTATAATAAAAGTACTTTGTCAATGGTTATAGGAAGCCATGATCCTAATCAAGCTTGTTGTAGAAACTAGACTCATCCCTTTACGGATCATGGCCACAACAACAATATCATTCTCCAAAGTTTTCATATCCTTTAAACAGAGGATTCAGTAGTTTCTCTATATTTTTTTTTTTTGATGTACCCAAAATTATCATAAACGATAATCCATCATGTTATCGAATTTCTTATTGATTTAATATATTAAATATCAATTTCTAACAACATAATTTTGGGGAAAATATATTATATATAATTTTATTAAAAGATTGTATTTTCATGTTTTATTTTAATACAAAATATTATCATTTTTTTTTACTAAAGTATTAAAAGTTTAAAAATTTATTATTTGTTGTAAAAAAAAAGTACTTATTAGTTATTTCTTCAAACATAATTTAATAATTAATAGCATATGGAGGTTGGAGGTTGGAACGCAACAGGGGCCTTCTAAACGGAGTGAATAATGATAGAGAAAGAGAATAAATGAATATAACCTTTCACATAAACCAAACGATGAGATAATAAGCATTATCATTTGCATATATCAGAAAATAACAATTCGTTCAAATTTTTCTATACTAAAGTGCTATAATCTATTTAACATTACTTTGTACTAAATAGTGTGTTGCAGTGCAATAGCGATTTGTTCAAATTCCATTATACTATAACATTGTAGAGCCGATATTTGACGATACTTTATACTAAAAAACTTATTGAAGAACAATAATCATTTGTTCAAATTCCGCTAAGCTATAACGCTGCTATAAAGAAACAAAGTAATTGTAAAGAAAATTCTGATAACTGAATCAGTTTCTAATTTCTATCACTATGTTCAGTTTCTCGCTCTCTCATCTTCTAAGAAAAGATAATTACTATATTATCATTTTGTATAAGCACTAGAAAGAAAATTGCTGAAAGTTCCTTATCTCAGTATAAATGTTAATAAACATCATTATTCATTATTGCAACAAACAGAATAAAACAAATACTTACATAAATAACAGAATTTAAAATATTTAACCATAATAACTCTTTCAAGTTCAATAGTTATGTACAGGGAATCAATTGTTCATGCCAAATGAGATCATAATTTTATATTAAGCAGCCAAAACATGATGTAAACCATAAATTCAACTACATTCATAATGTAAAAGACTAATGATGCATAATAAGTAATACCGCTGTTTAAAATCCATTCAAATTTAGCAGCAAAATAGCATTTGCCCGTTCTAAAATTACTGCTTGATAATTTTCTCTATTCAAATTCAGTTACAGATTATAAATAGTGAATTTGACATTTCATAATTTTGAAATTATTTGTTTGAAATTTAAAAAGAAAACATAAGTTTTTGTGTTTGAAATCACTTTTTTAAAAAAAAAAATCGATTATCAAAAATGATTTCCACGAGAACTACTCAAACAGCTTCTCATTTGAAGTAGCTTTTAGAATATATTTAAGATTCTCATTTTTTCAAAAACTGTATTAAACAAGTATTGTTAATTAAACGCCTATCATATAAGTGTTGTTTATATATAATTTATTTCTAAAGTGAAGTTTTCATATAAATTACATGTTGTTCTCGTAAGATATCTTAGAATATATTTAATGCATATAAGAGAAAAAATAATAATAATAATTGTGAAAGCATAAAGTGTTACTCACAAAAAACGAACCTCATTGCCATCGGTTCGTACAACAGGGTTGTCTTTCAAACAGTGATCACAATACATTTTTTTTTCTTAATTAATAGAATATGTTATATGATTGAATTTAATTGAAAATATGTGAAATCGTTGAAACAGAGATTGAGTAGAATGGATTAAGGCAAATCAGACTCGTGTGGTGTGTTGGTGTAATGATCAAATCAAATACTTGTACACTTTCTACGACCCTTCAAAAGATTTTTCTCAAATTATTACCCAATAATGTCATTTAGGTTAAGTTTGGCTTATCTTATTTAAATATTTTCATTCTATTTTTATCTTTTTTTATTATTTTAAGACTTATCATTAAAAATTATAAACAATTATCAAATAAATTAATTTTTATTTTATTTTATTCTTTAGATTACAAACGTAGAATAAAACGACTATTTATATTTATTTTATTTTGTTAAAGTAAGTAGATATAATTGGTAAGGATTCAACTCAAATTTTATATGAACATAGATTGAATTTCGATATTAATGTAAAGATCTTGTTGATAGATAATATGTAAATAGATCGGTCAATATTATTATTCTACAAAAAATGTATGCATTAGGGAAAAAATTAAATGAGAATAACTCAATATTATATAACTTAATTTTAAATTAATTCTTAAAACTATCGAATGAATTTTAATTCTTTAAATAAAATTTAACCAACAAGATCATAAGAATTATTATTTTTAACAAGTTTTAAGATGGTTAGTATATGTTTTCAAGTTTTTATCAAATAATGATCTAAAATTTTAATGCTGAATAATTTTTTTTTTAAATCATTTGTATATAATTTTTTAAATAAAATTATTTTTCAATATATATATATACTAACTAATATTACTTAAATAAATAAATAAAATTAGGGCCAGGGTAGCTGCCCATCTCAACCACTTTCAAAACCACCATTGTCTACAAATGATTCTTTCATGTTTGGTGAAAACTATAAAAGACGATGATATATTCTTTTAAATTTCTAAGAAAAGTACTGGATTAAAATGGGAAATGGATTGTTGTATCAACGTACATTTATTAAGACATCACAATATAACAGATGAAGCATAATAATCTATTAATTAATTCATTTATGATCTACTAAAAGTCTTTCAAAAAAATTTATTTCAATCCAGGTGTTAAAAATAAAATTCATCTGATCTATCTCTTATCATATTTCCAATGGATGAATATCAAATTCATCCATAAAATTAATTAAAAATTATTAATAGTTGTTCCATTAGAATTATTCCGCTCTAGCTCGACCCCGGTTTGCCACCATCATGCGACCCTAAATTCATTCAATCTTATGGAATACATTGACAAGTAGCTCACCAAATGAAGGAGCACATGTCATCTCACAACATGGATTTCGGAAGCTGGATCCAGTAAAAAACCCAGAAGAATAACTAAACATGAGAGTTTAGATGATCAATTACCAACATATAATGCCTCCTTCAATTTTTTTGAATATATATATATATATATATATATAATTTAAAAAATATTGAATATATAAATATATATTTAAGAATATTGAATATATATGTATATAAAATTTAAAAATGACAATAATACTAGCAAGACGGGTTGGGGTGCGGAGTGAATATCAATGCCCCCAAACCCGTCACCGCCATCGAGTTATAATTTCGAGAAAAATTTACACCCAATCAAAACGGGTCTCCAAGACCAAATCAGAACAGATTTGAGTGACTACTTGCGTGTATGGATTTTATTGTCATCCCTAAATACATTCCCTAGAATCACTTAATGACGTGGCAAAAATCATAATACATATGGAAATAACTTTTCTATATAAAAATTAAAAGTAACTTGGCTGTGCCAGATAGGAAACCAGGATAATGAGACTAGATTTATCTATTAATGCATTAAATGAAAATTCATAATATATTCCCTAATAACCCCAAGCATCCACTATAATCAGGAGTGATACACAAGGACATCCATTGTACATAGACTTCAACACCAAAATTACAATTGATGACAAGTTTAATTACTCCCTCTGTCTGATTTTGTTTGACGTTTTAGTCAAATATATTTGTCTCATTTTGATTGTCTTTTTACAATGTCAATACAACAACATTAAATACCTTTTTTTTTCCTATTATACCATTGACTTGAAATTTTAAATATTAATGGTATTTATTAATTACTAAATCAAAACCTTAAACGTCAAACAAAATAGGACGAGGGAATAGCTATGTTCAAAGAAGTAAGGGGAGAACCAAAAAGAATAAATGGAGAGTAATGAATGGATTCAATTCTAGCCTGTTTTGGATGAAACCTCAAACATACTCTGATTTTTGACAATCTTTGGAACCCTTTGGGCTGCCACCAATGTTGATTATGTTGCAAAAGGTCAAAAATAACTATAGTAGGAAGAGCTTCTAGTATCCTTTTACTAAAAACCATCATAGCCATAACCATCGTCCTCATAGTCATATGTCTCATACGCATTTTCTGGATACGAAGTATTATCATATTCTCCATCCATATCACCATCTGCAAATTTGTCAACCAATCCCAATTCATCCTCCTCCATTCTTTTGGCCTCTGACTTCAACTCCAAATTATCGTCATTGTCAGAGGGTAACTGAACTCGCGCTTTCTTGAGATTCTCTGGAGCTGCCTGCTTAAAACATACATTTGTACCACAAAAAAGTGAGTATTTCTCATTTTTCTTTAGGAATGATAGAGACTATTCTTCAAGAGACGACTTTCAAGATACACAATCATTATTTGCCAAACTACCAAGTAAATAAATATTGAGATATTAAAAGCTAGAGAAAAACAAAAATCTTATTACAAGTAATTAAGTAATTTAGAAAGGTATATGCTAACCATGGCCTTACCTAACATAGACTGTTCCATTAGTCAAAACAAGTTTCAGCCTCTAAAGAGGGAATAAAAAAATTATCATCATTTTTTTGTAGAAAATTAAAGAAGAAACAAAAAGCAGGTAGACATGACCATAAAGGTTGCAAAGAGGCTACTTATTGTTACTAGGATGGATATAAAAACATCTAAAACACAAAAAATGAAACAGTCATGGAGATTAGAAGATTTATAGGCCTATGCTTTAACTATTAAGAATTGGATTTTAAATTCAATAACATGCAAATGACAGAAGATTGAGATAGCATTTCAGCTATATCATTAAAATATTCATGTTTGCGGAACTCATAAAGAATCAATACATGCATCAGAAAGAAAAAAACAGTTAAAGGAGAGAATTACAGGTTCAGCAAATAACTTATCCAAGCGATCAAAATTGAGTTTGGAGCTGAGCCTCTGCAAATGATAGATGTAAAAGAAGTATCATTAGTAATATGATAGATGTAAAAGTAGCCTAATTAACAAATCGTATTTATTGCTCAAAATTGACCAACACAATTACACATACAAAAAAGAAATATGTAAAATAGATGACACCTATGAATCAGTGTGTCGATCGCGGATTGTGGGAAATAGTGGTTTGCTTAAATCCTGCTATACTGAAGTGCTAAAGCACCGCAATAGCGGCTATTTGACAAAATTTTGTACTAAATAGTGTATTGCAGAACAATAGCAATTTGTTCAAATTCAGCTATGCTATAGCGCTATATTGCCGCTATAGCGCGATATCGCCGCTATAGCGGTTATTTGACAACACTGCTACGAATACCGCCATATCACACAAAAAAACACTTAACCCTAACTTCCGAGAACCATCTTCTTTATTGATAGTTTTTAGGTGCAGTACGACCTATTCAAATGAGTTTAATAAACAAAGTATCTAAATTTGCATGTACTTTCCTAATAAATACCTTTGCTGTCAACATTCGCCGAGTGGCCTCTGCAGCAGATTGAGCAGGACCCAAACTTTTTGCCTCTTGAGCTCGCCTCTGCTTCATTTCCTACACATATGCAGAATAACAGTATTGAAAACGTTCTATGACCTTTTATGCCGAGTTATGGTTTATGCAGCATAGTTGTACTATGAAGGAAAAAAAATAAAACTAAAAGGCCATATACTAGAAAATGCGCTACTTGACCTATTGAAACAATTTTAAACCCTCAATGATTATGTCATCACTGATTCAGTTCATTTGTGACACGGTCCTAGAGAAGAAATTACAATGTATGAGTTTTACGTAGTGTTGAAAAAAATTATTCAGGGAAATAGTGTGTGGGGGAGGGGGAACCCTCAGATCTTATATTAGCTTGATTGCATTCAATCATTGGAGCACAGTTTGTGTAACAACAGACCAGAAGAGCATTAATTAGGTAGAGTGCACCGTAAAGGGTAAACAGCTGAGTAAGAATACTCTAGTAGTTTCACGCACACACAAAGAACCTCGCCAGAAAATTGATTCAAAAGTTACCTTTCTGGATTTTGCCACAGCATCGGTAATTGATGCACAAAATTCTCTTTCAGCTGAACAGTTTTGGAAATTCGCATCATTTTTCATTGCAGCCTCTGCTTCCTTGGCAGCTTGTTCCTGTAAAAGAATTGAAGGTTGAGTGAGATCCAGTACAATTAACCTTCCACACAAGCCAAACTGTCAAATAGCAAACAAGGGGAAAACACAAGTAGAGGTGGAAATAGATCAGGCCTATCAGACCAACCTATTTAAGTAAATATAAATAAATTATTATTATTATTATTATTATTATTATTATTATATTAAATTGCACATTTTGTGTTTAATCATTAATTAGCTAAAATTTTCTATAATTTAAGCAATCTAATCTACATCAATTTTTGACATATTTAAATGCATTATAATAAAATAGAGTTTAGATAGATAAAATATAAAGTTAAATTAACTAATGTCATGCTAGATCTCAAAATAGAACGTAATTTCATTGACTTATTAACTTGTTAGTTTAATTAAAGATAGCTTAAATTATTTATTTGAAGAAGTTAATAAGAAAATAGATCTTTAAGTAGGCTAACAGACCATACCAAACTTTCAAAAAGGCCACATAAAGGCCTAAAATTAAGCCTATGACAAGTAACATGTCAGACTTAAGCCTTGACTCTTTTTATTAGATTAGGCTTAGGCCTTGCAAAAAAACTATCTCGGTCTAGTCTATTTCCACCCCATAAACACAATACAAGAATGTACCAACTTCAGAATTAAAATAATGATGGGATATAGAAATATAAGCAGGTAACTTTATCTGGCAATATTAAACAAAATTAAAAGAATTAAATCATTGATACCTCAAGATACTCTCGATTATTATATTCCCATATAATCTTCTTACGTTCTGTTTCCTCCTCATTGTGAAGGTAGACAACAATCTATGCAGCATACAACATTTTAGCAATGGGCATGATAGCAAGTCAGACAATGTGACATGACATAAAATAATTGACAAAACACAAGATTGTTCAGAACTTGATAAAAATAGAGTATTAAAATTTCCTAGGGATGCAAATCAAGCTACAAGAATAACAAGATCTCAATATTGATTCAATTTCTTAAATCTTCTGAAGAGAAAAAAATAATGATAAATATTAGGAAAGATGAGTGTGAATGCTAAAACAAGAAATGGGATTTTTGGTGTTAAATATCAGGTATGAAAGTAAGGTTTGTTTCTAAGTCCCTTATTCTTTCAACTAGCAAGAAGTCACAAAATTTTGCGATCAAGCAAATTCTTGGGGATTTATGTAAGGAAGAAAGACAAACAGAAACATCAAAAAGCAGATAAAAAAATCTGCTGCTATCCAATGGTCCTTGCAAAAGTTGACATGAGAACTGTTACACACCTAAATGAAAAACAAACAGTGGAAGGTATCACAATAAGTAACCTGATAACAATTAAAACATTTTTCTACCATTGCATGTGTTGGACTTAGATTAGTATAATTTGTTACTAAAATTTAGTTATTAGTAAATGACGTAGTTAGTAATTAGTTAGTTGTAGGCAGGTTGTTATGGTTGTTATCGTTATTATGTTTTTCTGTTTTAGTTGTTTTTTATCCTTTCCCCCCTCTTATTGAGTGTACATGGAACTTATAAATAAATAATTCATCCCCTATGAAAAGATCTTTTGAAAACATTAGAATTTTCTAACTGGTAATTCCTGTTGAGAGCGTATTTGCTCATGTATCTTTTCTTTCAAAATAATAGTTGATTCTTTGGAATCCAATTCTTGGGTTCCTAACAGCATGGATCAAACAACACCTTTTCTTTCATGAATCATCTCTAAAAATAGACCATTTATATCTAAATCTCTTTTGATGGTTTAACCAAGACTATAGTAATCTTTTGTCTTCTTTTCCTAACTATTTGACTATCATCCATCGGTTACCCTCCTAACTGGCACTTCGACAATTTTATTCACATGGCCAAACCACCTAAAACAAGGCACTACCATTTTATCTACATTGTGAGCTAACTAACTTTCTCCATGATGACTTCATTCCTAATTATGTTTTGCCATACATCACTGCTCATCTAACATAATATTCTCACCTCTTCACTGGCCTTGCTTTCTTGTTGATTTTTACCACCCAATTTTCAGATCATATAGTTGTACGATAAAATTTATCTTTAAGCTTGCGTGCTACTTTTCTATCATAAATTATACAGCTTAAGCTCTCTTCCATTTCATGCACCGTACTTGGATCCTATTGCTAAAATCTTCCTTTATCTCCCCATCATTTTGTATGATGGACTCAAGGTTTAGAATTCCATATCTTAAAAGAGAGTCAAAGATGGGATGATATTTTATGGACTGATATGAGAACATGGGACTAATGCACTGATACACCGCCTAATTTACTCTAAATCATAATTTGGGTAATTTGAAAGCAAAAGAAATGAGATTCCAAAGTTAAACCCCCAAAACTATTTACCTATGATAACAATATTTTTAAACACATTAACAAAATCCAAAGGTCCTCATCCATCTTAATTCTTATGACAACAAATCTCCCAATCAATGAGATGACCAAATCTCATAGTCATAGTAGTAGCAACTAACAAAAAATCCCTCATAATATTTATTTCAAGAATGCTGAATAAAAGGGTAAACCAAAAAAAATTAATCATTTAATTTCTAAAAGAAATCAAATTTGATCCAAGGATATTTTAGATAAACACTTAATTCAATAAAATGTCATTAAACACTCAATTTAAATCAAGGGTATTTTAGATTAACCAAAAACAGGGAAGAAATTGGGATTGGGATATATTTGGGACTAGGGTTTTCAGAAAATTCTGTTTAGCTTAAATATGTCAAAAAAGAAACATTTTTTCTCAAAAGCTTTCTTAGAAATAAACCCAAGGTAGAAAAGAAGCCTTTTTAGTCCCAAAATAAGCTAACCCAAAACACACACTTAGCAAAATATATTCAGATACTAGTCCCAAGGCATAATGCACCTTCCTACATAGACATGAAATACTTTGTTCCACTAAGACTATGTTTGAGAGCATTCATATTTCACATAGATTTCTCTAACAATTGTTCACATTAAAATAAACATGGAAAAAATGCTAACATAAATCATGGCAAAACAAAATAACAAAAAAATAGCCAATGATGAACAATACAATCGTGGCTAAGAAAAGCCAATACAGGAAGCATGAAGAAATACGATTAATCACCTCCTTATCATCAATATCAGAGAGACTTTCTGATTCATCAACAGCTTTTGCGTTCATATCATCTTCTCTATTTGACTTATTGTGCTCGCCATTTTTAGTGGCTACACATTCTTCTTCATCCCCTGAAAACATTTTAAGCAAACTAGATTTAAAAACTGTAAGCACAGAAATTATACTAGCCATCATTAAGAGAAATAAAAGCACCCACCAATACTTTCAGGCTCAAAGGCATGTAACTCTATTTGGCTCTCGCATGCACCATTTGAATCCTTTGCCAACTAACCAAAATAACAACAACAACAAAAAAACAAGATTTCTAAATTTTGTTAGTTGATGGTTATTTGAAGGTTGTATGGGTGTTAGATGCTCATATATGTGGTGTGACCCATGATCATGTAAGTAAAATGTTAAGTGCTTCTACTTCATCACAATTTTATAAAGTCAATTTCCTCTAACTCTCGGGGGTATTCTTGCAGAAGATGGGTTGACAAGGGGTTACAAATTTTCATGGTAGTAACAAGTCAGTGCTAAAATGCACTTAAAATTAATATGACCTATGAAGTACAGACATCGGATACGACACCGACACTGACACGTAGACATTGGTAATAATTTGAGAAAATGGAAGTGATTAAATATAACTACATGTGTCAGTGTCGTACGAATGTCCAGCACTCGACACTATTTCAGCTTGAACT
>NC_021161.2:5642791-5655555 GCF_000331145.2 Cicer arietinum
TTGAACTGTCAGTGCTACATAGAATATGACATTTATTGTCCAACATGAATCATGATATCTAAGGCACTTGGTACTCACTTTATCGATGGGAGATTCAGTTAAACAAAATTATAATACCTACAAATCATATTAGTACTTGAAAATGTACCGGCATGATATTCTGGTTTGATATATGTCAAATGAGAGCACGTGAAGTTTGTGCCTTTGTGGTGCTTACAAAAGTAAATGCATACTTCCATAAAACCTTGCTGTACTTACATCATCTGATTTATTAGGATTTTCCTTGGAATGTGACTTCATTATTCTATCCCTCTCAGCACGCTGAAATGCTGGAGGATTTGAACCACCATCAAGTCCACCGGAGAGTTTGTCGAACTGTAATAATCAGTAGAAAAATAAATGGTAAAACTATGTAGTAAATAAAAGCCAAAAGTAATGCATCCGGATGAAATTACTCACATCCCTGTAACACGTTTCACATAATCCAAGTGCAAAATAGGGCACTCCAATACTACCCTTGTGTTCACACAGTAGATCCTTTGAGGTACAGTTGTTCAGTTCACCATTTGGTATTTTAATTGGATCGTTTTCATGCTCTTTTGCCATTGCATTCAACTCATCAATCTGTAACCATAACATATTGATGAAATTTTCCATTAACTTTTAAAATGAATAGAAGTGAGAAAGAAATAAAGACCATGAACTAAAATATAATACATTAAAACTGAATTGGACATAATTTCTTCTATTTTCAGGTTAAAAAAGTGAATTTGATGTTTGAGATAGACATGAACAAATTATGAGCTTCACACCTAGCAGTTAATACATACTCAGTAAACTTAAACTGTTTATTAATCAAAACTTGGAGCTTTAATAATCCAAACATGCATCAACCAGCAGAATGGATGGATATCCATAAGCCATTAAATCTCAATTACAACGTCAATTAATAAAGAAGTATATTGTTAAAAGTTATGTCCTCCATGGAATAGGCTAGTCTACTGATCTTTTATTTGTATTGGATTAGTAAATTTTGATAAAGAAGTACCATGTTTAGAAGCAGAGAAGAAAAAAAAAGGCAGCACTACATATTGATTCTCCATTATTATATTTACAAGTCACAACAACAGGATTTAAGGTAATATAGAGAACACACAAAAATTCATAGAACTTATTTCAAACAGAAAAGTTGGCACCATTGAGTCATAAAACAAGCATTTTAAAAGCATAACCGGGAATATGAAACATACTGTCAAGCTGGAAGACTCGGTATTCTCAAACTCTACCAGCCGTTTGGACAATGTTGCTTCACATACATGGACAATTCTTAGCTGCATTGCAAATAGAAAAAATATTAGAACAATACTATCTCCACAAGAATTAAAGAAATAGAAAATTAGAGATAATTCTGAAATAACCCACTGTAGCAAAATGTTTTAATGTGCAGAAATGGGCGTGAATGAAGCATTATTATTATGGGAGACAGTGGTTAAGCATATTCATTTTTATGGAAGACACTAGTTAAGCATGTTTGGTGTTGACTAGTTAAGCGTCAATTAGTGATATTGCTAAAGTAGTCCTTATATGGCTTGGCAATCGTCATCACTTGACTAGTTTTTTAGTAGAATTAGGCAATGCCTAAATTCTACAATGGTATTAGAGCATGTCTTAGATCCATTATTAGACCACCCACATTTGTCCACAATCCAAATGTCTTATCCTAGGTATAAAGGGGTGTACTGAGATCTCACTTCAGTTATTGGGCCACGCGCATTAGTGCACGCTCCAAATGTCTAGTCTTGTGTGTGAGGGGGTCTTGAGATCCCACATCGATTAAAGATATGACCGAAGTAATCCTTATAAGCCTTGAGCTAGCTTTTGGGGTTGACTTACTCCAAATTTTTAGATTTAGCATTGTTGGGGCTAGAAATGAATTTGTTTAGTCAAAAAAGAAAGAATGTCCAATAGAGCAAAGGATAGATCATATGAAATAATTAACGAAATAAATAAAACTTGAAAAAAATCAAGAATGCAATAAATCTGTTTAACTTCTCTACATATCATAAAATAGAATTGGAAACCCCCTAGATCTTGAACTGTACAACACGAAGACAAACCATAACATAAACACAATCCATTCTGATAGTAAGCTTAGGAGGAAAACACATTTAAGGATGCACGTATAGGGGAGAAATAAACCAGCGAACTGTATAAACCATCACTGCTACAAGAAATGATATTGGATCAAGGGAGATATGTTACCAGAGAGAAAAATAGAAGCACAAGAACAGTATGAACGAAGGAATCAAGGATAAGAAATTCTCTTCAGAGAAAGGGAAAAATAAGAAGGCCTATAAATTTGTATATCAGATCATTGTTTGTCTCGCAACATGTTTCTTGCATTTTTTATCTTTTTCTTTCACTTTCTCACTGTACGACTTAAGAATAAAGCCTTTGCAGAAAATGAGAACAAAAGAGAAATGTCTTCATTGATATACAACCACAACCCAAGCATTTTCTTGATAGGACCCTTTTATCAGCAAGTAGCAATAAAAGTGAGAGCAAGGCAGAAAATGAAACCTTAACTTACAATATCTGACTTAGAGCACTGAAAACCATGTGCAAGAGCAGCCACGTACAATGCTGCACCACATAATCCGCTAGGCTTCCTCCCTGTCTGTTTTTTGAACATTAGCAACATCGTCACAATAAAAAGAACAATCTTTCTATCCCAAAAACAATAAGGGCTAAGAAAAATGTCCAATCAACATCAAGTTACCTGCATCCAGTCACGTTTCATGCTGGCAATAATATTCAGTGCAGTTTCAGAGACCTGCACATTCCTTTGCTTCAACAAACCTACATGCAAATCAATCTAATTATGTTTCTTTGCTCAAAGAACATAATTGGGATAGAATATTATTAAAAAAAAGTACTTAAAACAAAACTATGTAAAATTCACATATCCATTACAGATTAATAACGTTAACATGCTAGCGTAGTAGCATATATAAGCAAGTTCGCACAAACTCAAAGTACTTAATAGTAATACCATTTTTAAATAAAGCATGTTATAATTCTCTTCAATCTTCTACAGTTATGAATGGCAATGTCTTATGTGTTGGTTTCTATATCTAACCTCACATTAAATAGATTGACAATTACATCATTCATCAAAAATACAACTATCCTTACCAAAAAAGCACAACTATATTTTACAGTTTAACTGCACTACCTTACAGTAATTATGCAACACTAACACTAACTTTAGTACACAATGCAAAAAATTCAGACACTATTCTCTCAAAAATTACTTTAAGTCTATGATTCAATATATCTAACACCCTTCAACCTACAATTGTAATACTAAAGTTTTATGGGTATTTTTGGGTTCTCAAACACTTTCAGAAAGATGTTCCTAGAGCACGCAAACATTGTAATTTACACTGCAATAGCAGCCACGACAGCAAGGACAGTGAAACGCAACGCATTAAAGACTTCATCCGTAGTGGCCACCTACACCAATAGCAGCAGTGCTATTGCACACTATTGACAACATTAAACAATGCATATTTCAGTGATCTGATTAGACGAGTAGATCTTAAAATAAGCACTTACTATTCGTATATTTGTAAATAAAAAGACTGGGATCAACAAGCTTTTGAAGAAATGGGTGATCTGCAAGCCTTAATACTTTACAAAGCTGCAAAAATACTGCGCCAAGCACATAACTGCATGACAGTCATTGAGGAGAACAAATAGAACATTGAGAAACATAAAAGTTGAAATCAACCAAAATAAAAACAAATTAAAAGGGAAAAAACTTAAAAGCAGTGCCAGGTTTCCAATAACAAAATTAATGCATACTCACACATTTGTCCTTAAAAAATTTGAAAAATCAATAAGTAGGTATGGCTTTTGCTTTTCCCTGCAAGAAGAAAAATAATTTTAGCATAAAAATGAATGCAAATAATTTAGATATGATAAGATCAGTGTCACCTAATGATATTGTCATAGAAAAAAATCTGTCAAACTAATGTTACATTTGAAGTTTTGAACCATAGTCAGAAAGCACTACCGATCATCATTTACTACTCACTTACTAATCATTTCACTAATAAACATCCTTGGTAAATTTTTCAATAACAATTTTTTATTTTGAACCATAGTCACAAAGCACTAACGACCACTATTTTTAATTTTATTTTGAGAACTTTCATTCATGCAATTTCTTCATTTGATCTCTCAGTGCTTTTCCCTTGGTCGTTGCCTATAAGATTCATCCCTTGACCGTTTGTTACTGTTATTCTGGTTGTTAGAATTCTTTATTTGTTATGATCTATAAAGCTCAAAACTCCAAAAATGAAAAAGTATAAGTATTTGACATGTATCTAATACAAGTTTGATATTTCCCAATACATACCTAGAAAGTATCCAATAGTTTTTTTTAATCTTTTTCAAAATTATTTCCCTGATACTTTTCAGATGCATATGTAATACGCCTTACCAACTATAGACATTATTTTCATTTGAGTACGATACATCTTACTAACTGAAGACATGCAATTGTATGTTTTTTGTGACACATTCAAAGCTAGGTAGTTAATCCCATTCTTTTATGTTTTTGTTTTTTTGCACTGTTTTGATATTCATCTTTATTTCCTTGACTTTTGTTGGTATTTAAAAGAATGTTTTGATTAAGACTTGTAGATTTTTATTGGTACTTATGAATATTTAAGAGTTTGAGTCATTGTTTAATTTTGCATAAATGTATGTTTATATAGTATTATTCATTTAATATGTCCAAAAAATAGTGGCCATCCCGCTATCCCAGTTTTGGTTGTTGGCCATGATGCGCCGCTATAAATAAATAAATAAATAAATAAATAAATAAATAAATAAATAAATAAATAAAGAAGGAATAAGTAAAAAAGGAAAGAAGGAATAAGTAAAAAAGAATGAAGGAATAGAAAGAAAAGAAAGAAGGAATAAGTAAGAAAATAAAGAACTAAAGAAAAGAAAAAACAGAGGAAGGAGTAAGAAAAAGAAAGTAGAAAGAAAACAGAAATAAGGAAGGAAACAAAGGAGAGGAAGAAAGAAGAACTTGGTTGATGGACGACGGTGGCTGAAAGGTGGGCGGCACTGCTGGATCTTGCAGGAAAGTAGAAGGAAGCGTTTGAAGGAGAGAGAACAATACAAGAAATGGTATTAGGGTTAAGAGCGAAAATCCTAAAATACTCGCATAAGTTTTTAAAATTTAAGGTTAATCTTGGTTTTTCCTGGAAAAAAAAAACATTCATGTTTTCTGGACCACGAGAAACCCGTAACCCGCAAACACGGCCAGGGCTTCGCGCTGCACCATGCCACTACGGCCAGGCCCTGTGCCACACCCCTCCAGCACGATCTTGCTGTGAACCAGCGGGATTTACTACCTAGATTCAAAGTAGAAAAAAAATATTTTGATATGGATGGGGGAAAGATATGTAATTATGTCTACTTATTATGATCAGAAGTATTTCCTTGGCAAATTGTAATTATATACTCCCTCCGTCCCAAATTATATGTCATTTTATAATGCCAATGAACCATAAATACTTCTTTTCCTATTATGCCCTTTACCATTTATTACTCTCTTTTTCAATTTTTTTAATTTGTTTCCCATACCATTAATGGAGGATGTTTTTGTAAAGTAACTCATATTTCTTTTTTCCATACAACATTAACTACATTTCTTAATTTATGTAAAATTGTCAAAGTGACATACAATTTGGGACGGAGGGGGTATTGACCATTAGCATGTTTATGTACTATTGAACAATTAGTAATGCTGGCAATTATGTTAACATCTATATATATAGTTTGTTAACGTCCCTTGATGTGTCGTGTAGCATATCATGATTTTTACAAATTTCTCATATTCCCATTTTTATAAGCTAAAATATTAATTAAACAGAAGCTAACACTACACTTGTTTTTGTGTCGTATCTAATCAGTATTGTTCTATGTATCCCGGCACCTTTGGTTATCATTAATCTTGTGATGATTCTTCCGTAACCCTAATGTATTTTTCTCTCCTTTCAATTTTAATGTAGTCACTTTCATTTAGAATAAATTTTGGATGTGTTTATGGCCTAAAATATCCTAAAAAAACAACGTTTCCTACATCAGTTAGTAATTCATCTATAAATCTGAAGCATTCATACACACCTACACGTCAGCAGGCTAGACAAAAATAACCAACAGGTAGATTTAATTTTGATTGATAAAAAATTAAAATGATACATTATCTATTTAAAGAACTGGAAATGAATGATTAAAGGTTTTAACTGAAACTAGTATCTTAGTAGGTTTAATATAAAGACCTTTCATATATTTTGTTGAGAATCCCACATCGACTGCATATATGATCTAGGTAGCCTTTATAAGGCAAGGATAGCCATATCCCGCCAGTCTTGTTTTGTGGGATTGAGTAAAGCGCCAAAAGATCAAATTCTAAGATGGTATCAAAGTCGATTCTAAATTTTTTATTAAGTCAGAATTTTTGTTATTCCATCCGTATTTGTTTGTGCTCTACACATTCAATTTTGGACGAGAGAGGGTGTGTTGAGATCTCTGTTGTTCCACCCAAATCAATCTACGCTTCAGATGTCTATCCCTAATCGTAAGAAGGGTGTTGACTGTTGAGAGCCCCGCATCGACTAAACACATGGCTAGGTAGCCTTTATAACGCTTCAACAATAATCAACTTATAAGTTGATTTTGTAGGGTTGAATTAAACTTAAAAGCCCAAATTCAAGGACAGATTATGCAACTACCGAATTAAAAATGAACATGTGAATTTAGAACTTAGAAGTACTTCATAGAGCAAATGTACAGTGTAAAGATATCTTACCGGAATGCAATATAGAGACAAGAAGCCTGTACTTGCTCTGATTTACGCCCCTTGGTAAAATTTCGCTCTAGTCCTATCTTCACTAGGCACACAACAAAGCAATAAATAAAGACCTAAATGTCTTCACATGAATTTATAATAAAAGAAGCCAAGTCTAACAGCAATGAAGTTCAAAAATAACATACTGTATAATAGGCCAAAGCTTGTGTAGCTAAACTATCATCATCCACTCCGAGGCCGTAACTCATATATTTCATCTCTTCGAAAGCTGCATCCAGAGAAAATTGGCACATAAGAATATAAGCAATTACTAAATTTATAGGTATTGGAGTAGTATGGTTTGACATATATCTAATCTGTATGTCGTATGTTGTATTCCCGTCAGCTATGTTTGTGAAAGACTTACATCACAATCTGTTAGGTTAGGTGATTTACATCACTACATGTCGTTCTAAGCTGGTTGTGACAGCATTTATCAGTAGGAACTTAAAAAAAATATCTTTAATGAAAATCTAACAACAGAATCAGTCACTATCACTATGTTTGATTTCTCTGTCTCTCATCTTCTAAGAAAATACAATTATGATATTATACATCATTATGTATTTTTTAATAAGCACTAGAAAGATTATTGTTCCATGTTCGCTTTTATACTTTTGCAGACGTTTTCACAATAATTCTCATCAGTGAGTCATCACCTGCCCACATTAACAATGACATTGTATTTCTAAAATATATTTTACTTGTCTCAGTATAAATTTTAAGCATCGTAATCCATTATTGCAACAAATTGAATAAAAAATAGGTAAACAAATAGCAGAATTTAAAATATTTAAGACTACCGTAATAGTTATGTACATGGAATCATATACCGAATGAGAACAGCATTTTATATTAGGCAGTGAAAAGTATTTTGTAAAAAACATAAATTAACTACATCCATATTGTAAAATCACTAATGATGCATAACTAACAAGTAATACCTCTCGCTAAAGTCCTTTCGCGTGAAGCAGAGAACTCAGCTTGAATCGATTTAACATAATTTCCCGATACTCTGCTCTATATAAAACAAACAAATAAGGAAATTAAAAGAATAAACAACGATATCAACAAAAGCAATAGTGTAAAATAGACATAGCAACTCGAAATTCATCATTAAAAACATTAAACTAACATTTCTCTCAAGAAAACCTTAAGACTCCAGTCCAAGCATCAGATTTGGCAAACGTCATTTATTTAAAAATTCGCTGAAGAGAACAGAATGTGCTACAACAATTCCATTTCCAAACCCTTTCTTTTTGTACCCATACCCCTTGGCAATTAGCGGTTATTTAACCATTAGAAACTAATTGCTAATAGTATTAGTGCACTTCGTAGCAAAAGAACTTCTACAACAGAATGAAATGGAATAAAGTACTCATACCATCAGCAATGGAATGGCAAAGTTTCTATTCCCCTTTAGTGGAAATTGAAGTAAAACAAAATGCCAAAAATTATAAAAGAAATCTCCGCATTGTGCCCCTTATCTCAAACACGATCAAGCCTCGCGACTAAGACATAATGGCACCCTCTATATTCCATGGCTTACCAAAAATCAAAACAAGGCCCTAAAATGCAAATTATAACAAAATAAAAGTGTCGAGTGTGTAAGACCATCCAATTCTATTCCATTCCATATCAACTTTAATATTAATCTTCCCAACAGGGGCACCCTCTATCATTCCATTTCTTGCCCGAAAATGTATGTTGATTATAAAATTAAGGTATGAAGTTTGGTACAACGCTATAGCATAGCATAATTGTAACAAGTAACTATTATAGCAGCGCTACAACACTATAGCATAGCATAATTGGAACAAATAACTATTATAGCAGCGCGACAACGCTATAGCATAGCAGTGTTGCCAAATCAATTCTATTTTACTCCATCTCAATCATTGTTGCCAAATAGAGATTATAGCAACGCAGTAGCATAGCACAATTGGAACAACTAACTATTGTTTTGCAATACGTTGTGCAGTTTGGTACAAAGTATTGTCAAATTGCAGCTATAGCACAATAGCATTGCAGAATTGAAACAAACAACTATTTCCCGCAATCCGCTACGACAACACTTATCTCAATTTCAATCTCCCAAACAATAATACCCTCTATCATTCCATTTCTTATTATAAATCCAAACAGAGGCCCTAAAATATATAAAAATAAAATCCATCCAATTCTATTCCAATCATATGATTCCATTTCTTACTATAAATCTAAACGCCCTAAAATATAAAATTAAAATAAAATTCATTTAATTATATTCCATTCCATCTCATTTTTAATCTACAAGACAAATAATGGTACACTCTAGAATTCCATTTCTTATATCACATAAATCCAAACAAGGCCCTAAACTAAAAACTATTTCACTGTCAAAAACCCTAATTCCATTACCTGTCCAGCAGCATTTTTCGTAAAGCTTGGCTCCTCAGCAAAATTGTAATCTTCCAACACCTTCCCACAATCAGCACAACATCTTACAAACATTCAAACAACCATTAAATTAACATCAATAATCCAATCCAATATCATGCAAAATCTAAATAAAGAAAAATTAATTAAAAAAAAAAATTCAGGATATGGTTGGTTTACTTACAAGGGACCATCATCAGATCGCAATCCAGGACCGTTTTTCAAACAGTGATCACAAAACACCATTATTGAACACTTTTCTGCTTCACTGTGTTATAGATTGAATCTGATGAATTGGAAATGAGAGGATGAGGAAGGGAAAATGTGTTGGAGGAAATGGGATTAGGGTTGGGTCAGTTTGTGTATATTTGTATACGCGGCGGTATTTCAAAAGTGCCGCCAATAAAGTCAACAATTTAAGATTACTCGTTTCAGCGTACCATCGATTATTCAGAAATTGCTTATAATTTACAGTGATACTCCTAACTTACAGTTTACAGTGACGACAATGAGTTACTATTTTGTAAAAAAAATAAAAATATATTTATTAAAAAAATAATTATCATTTCAATAATGCTACCAACACTCCCCAAATTGCTATTCACACCCCTCAAAATTAAAAAAAAAAAAATCAAAATGCCTAAAATGCCCCTGTCATCAATATTACACATTTATTATCCCATAACTCCCATTTATCAATTTTCATCACAACTCACCTACAAAAATCATCATACTTCACTAACCAATACTCAAAATCATTAAAAAGTTACATCACTCGCTCATAACCTACAATACATCAGTTTGATAATCACATTGTGGTTAAAACTACATAAAAAGGTATGTTTGTTGCTCTGTATTTTGGTTCATATTTTTTTTGTAAATCTGGGGATTTTACGTAAACTCAGTTCACGTACGTTTTGGAGTTACGTGAACTGAGTTCACGTATGTTTTAAAAAATTAAAAATGTCATACTCTACGCAATCTGAATTCACGTACACCTACGTGAACTCAGATTGCGTAATCAATGGAGTTTGAAACTCGAATCCTCATATTGTACGCAATCTTAATTCACGTACACCTACGTGAACTAAGATTGCGTAATGGTTGAATGTTGAATAATAAGCCATGTACGTGATATGAAATTGCGTATTCAGAAAAAGTTTGGAAAATAAGTTTTGTACGTGAACTGCAATTCACGTAAGTTTACGTGAACTGAGTTCACGTACGTTTACTAGATTTCAGATCACGTAAACATACGTGAACTCAGTTCACGTAAACTTACGTGAATTGCAGTTCATGTACAAAACTTATTTTCCAAACTTTTTCTGAATATGCAATTTCATATCACGTACATGTTATCTTCAAAAATTAAAAATTTAGTTTTCCTTTGTTCTGGATACAGATAAATGGACCAAGGGGAAGACAATAGTGATGAAATGTATGAATGTCTGGAACCTGATTTTGAGGATATGAATGACTGTTTGGAACGTGATTTCAATGAAAGGTATGATGATTTTGATGCAATGAATGATGCTATGAACAAGGGAGGTGAAGATGTTATGGTTGATTTGACTAATGTATTTAACACCGGCATGATGTTTGATACGCGAGATGATTTATTAAAATGGGCTAGAAATGTTGGAAGAGAAAATGGAGTTGTCGTTGTTATTTTTAGATCTGAAAATGCGACAGCACGACCAAGAACAAAGACAAAATTAATTCTTGGTTGTGAAAGAAGCGGTAAATATAGACCTTGGAAGAATCCTAAACCGACGAGGAGTACTTGGAGTAGAAAATGTGAATGTCCTTTTAGATTGAGAGGTACACCATCAAATGTTGGTGATGGATGGTATCTGCATGTAATATGTGGTGTCCATAACCACGAATTGGCCAAAAAACTGACTGGTCATGCTTTCTTAGGCCGATTGTCTCAAGAAGAGAAAGTTGTACTTGGTGATATGACGAACGATATGATCAAACCAAGAAACATATTGATGACAATAAAGGATCATAATGTTACAAGTTTGACGACAATAAAACAAGTTTACAATGCACGTCAAGCATATCGTTCATCACTTAGAGATAATAGAACAGAAATGCAACATCTTTTGACATTGATGGAACGCGACAAATATGTCTATCGATATAAGAAGGTAGAGGGTTCAAATGAGTTGAGGGATATCTTTTGGACTCATACAGACGCTATCAGTCTTGTAAATAATTTTCACATAATATTGATTTTGGATAGCACATACAAGACATGTAGGTATCGGATGCCATTACTTGAAATTATTGGTGTTACATCTACAGAAATGACATTTTGTGGGGATTTGCGTATCTACAGTCTGAGCGTGTTGATAATTTTACATTGGCACTACAAATGTTGAAAGAATAGATTACAGGTGGTGAAGTTGAAGTAATTGTTACTGATAGAGATCTTGCTTTGATGAACGCTGTTGAATGTGTTTTTTCAAAGGCGGTCAATTTATTATGCATGTTTCATGTATGCAAAAATGTGAAAGCAAAGTGCAAGATGACTGTTTTTCCAAAAAAGAAGCAGGTGCAAATAATGGAGGCATGAGAGGCTCTTGTTTACAGTTATGATGAGACTCAGTACTACATGAATTTGGCTAACTTTGAAGGAATTTGTAGTAGCTCTTCTATCTTTAATGATTATGTACATGACCAGTGGTTAATTCCTCACAAGGAAAGATTTGTTGAGGCGTGGACTAATAGAGTTATGCATTTTGGAAACACTACAACACAAAGGGTTGAGTCGGCGCACTAGAGTTTGAAACGGATATTACAAGATAGCATTGGTGATATATGCAGTGTTTGGGAAACCATCAATAGCATGATTGTATTACAAAACAATGAGATAATAACATCATTTGAAAAGAGCATAATTCAGAAGGTCCATCGACATAGTAACAAATTGTATGCCAATTTGTGTGGTGTTGTGTCAAAAAATGCAATAGACCACATTGCGGCAGAGTTTGATCGCGTGAAGTATGTAGGTATAGATAAGTCTGAATGTCGCTGCACAATTAGGAGAACACATGGTCTACCTTGTGCATGTGAGATAGCCAGGTATAGTATGATCCCCCGTTCTATTCCATTAGATGTTATTCATGTTTGGTGGACTAAATTAACTTTTCATGATGATGGATCGGGTAAACCTTCAGAATTATCTGTGAAACATGAAATAGAAGTGATAGTGAAAAAGTTTGATGAACTTGATGTACCTGGAAAAATTGCACTGAAAGGTAACTTACGTGAGATTGCGTATCCATCGACTACGTCGATGTGTCCACCTGTTGACAAGGTTAAAACAAAGGGTGCACCGAAAAAAGGCAAAAGTAAGATATCAAAAAGAGATAAATCAACCAAGCGTGATCCATCTTGGTGGGAATAT
>NC_021161.2:5655865-5664108 GCF_000331145.2 Cicer arietinum
ATTTTGTGCAGGTATTTAATTTTTCACTTAGATAGTTATTCCCATTTTATGCATTTGTTAACCTTTAATGTCATTTTTAATAAATTATAAATTTATTATTTTAACAGGTTTATTTAAAACCAAATTCTCCTATACCACCACCAAGTAATTTGTGGAGAAAATATTGCACAGAAGAAGCACGTCAATGAGAATTTATTTACAATGATCACATTCAACATTGGCTGAAGATATTTCCATGCAGTATAGATGAATATGTTGTAAACTGAAAATATTTCCATTCAATATGTATAGATGAATATGTTGTAAACTAGATGGATTTGTTACAATGAATATGTTACAATGAATATGTTGTAAAATGAAAATATTTTCATGCAAAAGCACGCAAAACTAAAATATCCGAAATATATCAGATTCGAAAGTACCCAAAATATCCAAAAGTACACAAAACTAAAATATCCAAAATATATCAGATTCGAAAGTACCCATAATATCCAAAACTAAAGTATCCAAAATATCTAAAAGTACCCAAATATTACATATCAATTACAAAAATACCATGTTCCAAAATATTATAAATAAATCTTAAGTCCTTTTATTTCTTCTACGATATGGTATTGTGTTCGTCCAATCTCTACCACCACCCCTCTGACTTCGCAACATCAAAATTAACTCATTAATGAGTGGCATGCCATCAGGTAATATCAGTTGTCGGCCAATCAGCTCTTCAGCAATTTGTATTGCTCGACGCTGTAATAAAAAATAAAATAAATTAAATATCAATAATGAATTAAATTAATTAAAAATAAATATCAATAATACAAAAAAAAATAATATCAATATACCGTTATGTCAACTGTGTCATCAGCAGGATTGCCGCCATCAGCTGCATGAGTGGCATGATCAGTAGGCTCTGCATCAGCTTCATGGACTGGTCCTCTACGAATGATGTATGGATGAGAAATTCTGCGAAACCAGTCCATATAATCATTCGAGCAGACTACATGTCCCCGCACAACTGCGCCAGCATCCACTACATGCACAACATATTGCGTAAACATAATGTCCATTTCATCTGGTGTGGTCGTCTGACCCACTACCTCTAACGGTGAGCCAGGAATGGTTTGGACATGACCATATTGCCGCAATACCCTGTCTGGCAGATGAGCATACATCTTCGGACCCCAACGTATCCACCATCGAAATAAAGATACATCTTCAAAAGGCCGCTTCAGTCGATGGTCCTCATATGGTGTCCAACATACCTCATCAACATCAATCTCATTGAGAGCTTTCCTAAATGGAAGAACCAAACCCTTATCCCTTTTAGGCTTCCATTTAAGTGCTCTAGGATAGTCTTCAACATAACTAGCAGAAAGTCTACAACAATCTCTACATAATATAGGAAAATGCTCATAGACCCATGCCTGCACATATATAATAACATATCATTAGTTTAGAATCATTAATAATAAAAATTATAAACACAATAAACAATCATACAGTTTACCTGTAAAAGTGTCAGATACCCAGAAACAGTTCTGGTTTGATGCATGATGGCTTCTCGAAGATTGTTATAAAGATAAGCAAGAGCAGCTGCACCCCATGCATATCCCCCGCAAGAATTAAGGTCCCAAAAGCACTCAAGATAGGCAACACTAACTGTGTATGCACTCTTATCGCTGAAGAGTGTGCAACCGACCAAAAACAAAAGAAATGCTCTCGCAGCCATCTGACAACGCTGCTCACTACAACGCTGGTGGTATACGTCAAGTAACCAACTATACCTAACCGTGGTTGTCCGCGTCACATTAAATTATGCATAAGCAACACCGTGACTAACTCCAAGAAGCTCTGCCAATATATTTGCACCTTCATCCTTGTTAAATACATTAACATTGAAGAATGCACCGGTAATGGGAATATGCAACAGAGATGACATGTCGTCCAAAGTAATCGTCATTTCACCAATAGGGAGATGAAAGCTACTGGTATCACGACGCCACCTCTCTACGAATGCAGAAATGATCCCTTTGTCGATCATTTCATAGCTGCATTTTAGTAACGAATACAATCTCGAGCTTTTAACCAGTTGCTCAACCTCTTCGTCTTCAATAACAGCTTCTTTTAATTTTTTCCCATTGCTGAACACCCTTAATTCTCCCCGATCCTGAAATTATTTAAGCAAAAAATATATGTTAAACATAAATGTTAAAAAATATAATTTAACTTAATTTGATTGAGAAAATTACCTCGCCATCCCATAGTCGAGTCGCAACATGATCGCCAAATGTCCTAAGGATAGAACTATCAACCGGACTACCAGGATATCCAACATCCTGTGGAGGTTCATCTATATCAGCTGTTTGGGGTTCAGGTTGGGATTCAGGTTGGGCTTCTTCCTGTTGCCGTTGTACTCGTGGTCGTTGTGCCCTTGCAGAAGCAGTTGGCCTAATACGATGACCGTCCGCATTAGACTCCGCATTAGAAGTGCCCTCGTTAAGTATAACACGGCCCTCTCTGTTAGTAAACATAGTGCGCACCATATCTGCAAAACGAAAATCATTTAAAAAAATGTAAACAGAAGCAGTTCAAAAATTCAGAAATTACGTGAATTTAGTTCACGTACGTGAACTGAATGTCAAACCTTACGTGAACTCAGTTCACGTATGTGAACGTGAACTGAATTCCTTCATTTACGTGAAGTCAATTCACGTAAAGGTACGTAATTTCAATTGACGTACACATACGTGAACTCAGTTCACGTATAGTTTGGATTTTGAAATTTTTTTCACGTACGTGAACTGAGTTCACATACGTTTATGGGTTTAGGGCAACGAAGGTTGTCTTCTTCATCAAAAATGGAAACTATTTTCCTTCAATTTTCAGGCATTGTATTCTTAAATAGATAAAACAAAACAACATAACACAACAAAAACAAAGAATGATTATTACTTACTTGATTCACAACAATGATAATAACTTGATGAACTTGGTTGATGATTGATGAAAATGGTGGATGATGATTGATGAAAACAGTGGATGATGATTGATGAAAATGGTAGATGCTGATTGATGATGATAGAATGAACAGCAATGAAAATATAGAATGTAGAATGAAGAGGAAGAAGATGTTATGAAGAAGATGAAATAAAGGGAAGGGCATTTTGGGCATTTTGAATTTTTTTTTAATTTTGAGGGGTGTGAATAGCAATTTGGGGGGTGTTGGTAGCAATATTGTTATCATTTTTATAAGTTTCAATCTGTTTTTTACCGTTATTTAAAAATAATAATAATTTAAAAAACTATCAAATCATTAATATTATTTGATTTTTATTATTTTTGTTATAATTATTTATAAGTCGTTTATATGATTAATTATAATTGATTGGTTGTGTAAAAAAAATTAAAATGATATTTCATAAAAAATAAATCCATTTAAAAATATAAAATTATTTTAAATGAATAATTGTTTCTAATATGTTCTCAAAAGTCATTTTACATATCTGTTTTTTTAAAATAAATAATGTTGAATTATTGAATACTAAAATTATATTTTTTTTTTATAATATACTAGTATAGAATTTGAATGCCATGGACTATCCTAAATTATATTGATTTGTAGTAAACAATTTTTAAAGATAATGGGCATGTAATGTCCAATTAAATCATCGTAATAATAGAATTTGAATGCTATTGATTAAGACATATAATAATAAATCATAGTTTACTAAATTATGTTTTACAAAATGTACGGTAGAAATGTCATCTATACATTATCGATCGTTGTAGGTTGGATATTGATGTTAAATTAGTAATGTATCATCAATAACTTTTGTAACATCAAAAACAACTTCATTTCTTGTATTTTTCGCATCAATGGTCATAATATGCACCAAAGCCAGGTAACATAGTGTGCATTCATAATTTGCACCAAAATCTTGTAACATAATCTGCATGTTAATTAATATGATCTTATGATTTAATTTCAAGTGTACTTTGATTGTTTGATAAGATAACAGAATGTGAGAAATAGAGTTAACAATATACTTTAACTTTTAATGGTTAGACTACATTCTCTATAGTATATTATTTCTATAATATGTTCAATGTTAGTTGACGATCCATCTCAGTAAAATAATAATGATTGAAAATGGTTTTTCTATTGCAAAAATTGACACACACAAAAATTCAAATTGCTAATTGTATTCTTTACTATAAAACTAAGCACATTTGTTAAATTAGATTTATGTATACTATGATAAAGCATTAATGTGGCATATCCATGATGGAATACCCAATAGATTAGTCTAAAGTACAATATTAAATTACAAAATAATTGAGCAAGACCTTTTAACTAATTGAAAAGTTGATTAAGTGATTGATGATCTAAATTTATAGATTATGTTGATCATTTATATGTTTTCAATGTCTATAGTTGTATTTTTTTTTTTAAGTCTGTATATGGAATAATTAAAGAAAATATTATACTTATAAATAAAAGAGATTGGAAAATCTCTTTGTATACAACATTGTTTGTTGTTGCTTATATTTGTCATGTATTAAGATCTTCAACCTATTCTTGCTTTTAACTCTTGAAATAGCTACATATAATTGACCATGACTAAAGACTGGATTTGTCATGTATATCCCAATGTAGTTCAATGATTGTCCTTGTGATTTGTTGATTGTCATACCATAGGAAACAACTATGAGAAATTGTCTACTAATTAGCTTGAAAGACCAAGGTGATTGAGAAAGTGACATAGTCATT
The DNA here is from genome assembly GCF_000331145.2 of Cicer arietinum. Classification (NCBI taxonomy): domain Eukaryota; kingdom Viridiplantae; phylum Streptophyta; class Magnoliopsida; order Fabales; family Fabaceae; genus Cicer; species Cicer arietinum. Next base: position 5,660,637 of record NC_021161.2, read on the forward strand.
CGTGGGATATATATCAAGTTCCCAATATTTTTTTCTTGAAATTACCCTTGCTTCGAGCACATGATTTGCAAGTCTTGTAACAATAAGTCTTGTTCCATTACACAAACCTTCAGATTGATCAAGATTTCGCAAAAGAATGATAGGAGTTCCAACTTTTAGTTTTATTTTGTGATTTGGAAGACTTGGAGTAGTTAATGTGCTAAAAAATTCAGGTATATCAAAAGATTCATTTCCATGACTTTCTGAATGATCAACAAAATCTGAACTTAAATACTCATTTTCTTCTCCTATAATTGGTGCAACAAAGCAATGATATTAATTGGATATACACGTAATTCAATAACTATAATTATATAAATAAAGATTTAATAATAATAATAATAATAATAATAATAATAATAATAATAATAATAATAATAATAATAATAATAATAATAATAATAATAATAATACCTGGTATTAAGCTCATCACATATTCATTTATTGAATCAACAATCTCTATTGTTGATGCCAAAATTGCTCTACATTGCAAAAAATCTTCATTCTTGTAATTTTGGATTAAATTTGGATATGTGCTTTGAACAATTGCTTGAAGTGGATCATTGAAGTTAGTGATTGTCAACTCTGGTGGTCTTTGGATCTCTGCATGACCGTCATTAGGCTCTGAAAGGTTCTCATCTCCTAATTTTAAGATCCATTCTGAAAATTGTTTAAGCCCATCCTTATTTTCTCTTTGCATTGCTGGCAATAAACACATGTTTTTTGTGAGTCTTAACACTTGACAATGATCCCAAATATAAGAAGAGTTAATTGTTGCATTAACAATATTTGGTCGACTTCCTCTTGAGATAACCGATAAAATTTGCCTAAAATCTCCACCAAATACTACAACCTTGCCTCCAAAGATAGTATTTTTGAACTTAATTTCATTCATGATATCTTTCAATGTTTTATCAAGTGCCTCAAAACAAAACTTATGAGCCATAGGCGCTTCATCCCATATGATTAATTGGATTGCTTTCAGTAATTCTGTATGATCACTACATTTATCTATATTACATGTAGACGACTCTAGTGTAGGAAAATGAATTTTAAACTTTGAATGTGTTGTTCTCCCACCTGGTAGCAATAGTGATGTGATTCCACTTGAGGCCACTGTCAACACAATTTGCTTTCGTGAACGTGTTTTTGAAGCCAATGTTCGCCACATAAATGTTTTTCTTGTGCCATCGTAGCCGTAAAGAAAAAATACTCCCCCTTTTGCTCCTCCAGAACTTCATGATTTTAAGGAAGATCACAATTTGATCATCTATTTTCAATTTGTTCTGCTACATTGTAGTTACATTCTTCATAAATGAGTCTATTCCCCAATTGTGTCATCACATATCTTTTTGGATATGGCATTGACTTGTATTCATTTAAGCTTTTTTTGTTATCTTGCAAATGTTTTTCAATTTGCACGAGGGTTAAATTTTGAAACTCTTCATCATTTAGCATCAAATCTAACATATAATTTTTTAATTCTATTGTAGACGGGGTAATAGCATGAGATCTATTTTATCTTGATATCGATAAAGCTAATTAAATTTGGTATGACGATGCGTATATATTTTTTGTTTGGAATGGACTAGGAATAGTAAATTACTTTGTAAGGTAACATATAAAAACAAATGCATTAATTCAATAAAAAAAACCATTTAGTTTGTGCAGCAAATCAAATATGTTTCTAGTATGATAACTTTAAGATATTATTCCTAATATGATTTAGTATCAGCAAACAACAATTGACCACTATTGTAGTTTAGTAATATTATCATAATAAGATATAGTAATTGGATAATTAATTATATACCTTTGTTGTTTCAGATCCTTCTTTGCTCATATAAAATTTCATCTGCTAAACAATGCCAACTCTTATTCCACACATGAGTTGGTCGATTCATAGTACTTGCAAAGAGCATGGTGACAAAAAGTTTCCGCAAAAAATATCCAGATCATCATTTATGTGCCTCTTTGATAGCTTCAATGTATTGTTTATCATCTCCAAGCAACCTCATTGCAAAATATACATCTTGAAAGCTATCATAAATAAAATTAGAAATTGTCTTTATTTCTTCATAACTTTGTGGGCTTTGACATGAGTGAGCATCATTCTCAAATAATATAACTCTCCTATACATGGTGGAACCCATATACCCTTTAGTCTGTGGTTTCCAACATCTTTTACTTTTAACATATACAAACTTGGGCACAAATTTGCTATATGTTAATTCTCTAGCTTGAGGATATACCTTATTTGCTTCCATCCATGAGGTGAACATGGATTTTGTAACTGATGGTTTTTGCAAAACATTATTAATATTTTCATAATCATGATAATAAATTGATTGTTCACCTTCTAAGTGGAAGTACAATCTTTCAACAGCCGGTTTTTTTCCATGTATTGGGAAAGCTAAGATTTTCCAACATGCTTCACTTGGTGACACATATCTACAATCAAGATATTGTTTAATCTCATCAACTTATGGTTCTCCAGGCGATGATTCATTTGGCACTATCGTTGCAGTTATTCTATCACAACTTTTGTTGATGTACTTAAATAAGTACTTGATTGATGTATTTTGATTACACCACTTCATGTTTGACAATATTTGAGATGGAGAAGAAAATTTTGAAGAAATTTTTAGAAAGTGTGAGCAAGATTAGTTTAACTACATATATGTGGAAATCTAGCCATCATGTAGTTGAATATAGAGTTATCACATGATATTTCATTGATGCAGGATGAAATCTTCAAAAAAAGAGTTGAGTTTTGTGAAAGTACCCCCTCCAAGGCGTGATATTGATGTGGTTGATGCTATATATAAATGTTTAAAAACTTTGGGATTGTAAATAAAGTTTTTTATGTATCTGTTGATAATGCTCATTACAATGATCTATGCTTAAGATGTCTCAAAGATAATTTATCTTTAGTAAGTTAATCATTGGTGGCTCTTTGTTTCATGTTCGATATTATGCACACATATTGAATTTGTTAGTGCAAGACGGTCTTAGTAAAATTAAGGATACCATTTTCAATATTCGTGAAAGTGTCAAATATGTTAATCATAAAGATACAAGACTAAAGATATTTTGTGATGTGGTTTAGCAGAAGAGCTTAAAAGAAAGGAAGCTCATCATTGATTGTCCAACAAGATGAAATTCAACTTTTAATATGTTCTCAACTGCTTTGAAATTTAAGATTGCCTTTGCAACCTACAAAGAAAGAAAGCCTTATTATGATCATGCACCTTCACTTGAAGAATGGAACAAAGTTGAGAAAGTTTGTAAACTGTTAGAAATATTTAATGGTGCAACTCATGTGATCTCAAGTAGTTTATCAACTATTTATTTTTGTATTTTATTAGGTCACTTTATTATTATTATTATTATTATTATTATTATTATTATTATTATTATTATTATTATTATT
>NC_021161.2:5664142-5705514 GCF_000331145.2 Cicer arietinum
TAAAGTGTTTAATATCACTACTATTTTAAATGTAGGTAGTGAATATCCAAATGCATTTGTATTTAGCAGAAGTTTTGGAAGGTTAAACAAATACTTGATAAGGCTAATGAAGACGAAGATCTTTTTATGAAAAAAAATGGTAGGTTCGATGAAAATAAAGTTTGACAAATACTGGGAGAGTGTAATATATTGATGGCTATTGCTAGTGTTTTGGATCCTAGGTGCAAATTTCATATCTTGTGTATATGTTTTCCTTTGATATATAAATCTAAAGAAGTTGTTGATGAGAATATAAAGAGGGTCATGAGTTCATTGGAGTAATTATATGATGATTATGAAGCTTTATCTTTGGAAGAGTCTCCGTCTCTGATTATTAATTTCGATATAATAATTTGTCATCCTCCCTAGGGGTAGGAATAGGTCAGGCCAGACCAGACTTTGAAAAGCCTAAGCTTGACCTACAATTAATTTTTTAGGCCTTAGTCTGACATACGTCCTATCATAAGTTTTTTTTTCCGGCATGATCTGACCTTTTTAAAAGTTTGGTTTGACCTGAAAGCCTGTTTAGAAGTCTTATTCCCATTAAAATATTTAAATGTTATATTTATATGTTTTTTTAAATTGACTAAACTATATCTTTATATAAAAAAGAAGCTAATAAATGAATCCATAATTAGTTCATATACACATATCAAGCTACATGCTCTATCCATATCAATTTACATTATGTTCTACTCATACCACATGATACTCTCCACATACCAATATCAATGTACATATCTATATATATTAAACAAAAAATAATTTTTCTAACAAAATAATTTTTAATTTTTTTGATTTTAAAGAATAGATTTTTTCGTGAAACAAATGCACCCATTATTACCTCTCAAACAAATATAGAACGACTACTGAGTGATTGTCTAATTGAACGGCTACCGAGTTCCATACTATCGAATATAGAATCGCTACCGAATATGAAACGACTACCGAATATGGAATGACTACTGAGTGATTGTCTAATTGATATAATTTAAAATAGGAAATAATATTATTAATAAATAATAATAATAAATAGGCTTAATTGCAGTTTTAGTCCCCTATTTTAGCTGAATCGCGAAAGTAGTCCCTCCATTTTGTTTCTTCTCAGTTTTGGTCCCTCAAACATAATTTTGGTCCCTCAAACATAATTTTGGTCCAAAACTTGATGAAATTTCATTTTTTTTGCATTTATTTAAGCCACATCATGCCTCAAGATCTCATTTGCAACAATTGTACCTGAAATATATGATCATAAATTGTGTAGTACGGCTTTAAAAAATGAAATTTCATCAAGTAGTGGACTAAAATTCTGTTTGGGGACCAAAACTGGGGAGAAACAAAATGGGGGGACTACTTTCGCGATTCAGCTAAAAAAGAGGGACCAAAACTGCAATTAAGCCTAATAAATAACATTAATAAATAATAAAATAATATTGCTACCAACACCCTCCAAATTGCTATTCACACCCCTCAAAATTAAAAATAAATCAAAATGCCCAAAATGCCCTTCCCTTTATTTCATCTTCTTCATAACATTACTTCTTCATAACATCTTCTTCCTCTTTATTCTACATTCTATATTTTCATTGTTGTTCATTCTATCATCATCAATCAGCATCCACCATTTTTATCAATCATCATCCACCGTTTTCATCAATCATCATCCACCATTTTCATCAAACATCTTCATCAATCATCAACCAAGTTCATCAAGTTATTATCATTGTTTTGAATCAAGTAAGTAATAATCATTCTTTGTTTTTGTTGTGTTATGTTGTTTTGTTTTATCTATTTAAGAATACAATGCCTGAAAATTGAAGGAAAGTAGTTTCCATTTTTGATGAAGAAGACAACCTTCGTTGCCCTAAACCCAGAAACGTAAGTAAACTCAGTTCACGTACGCAAACTAGTTTTCAAAAACCCAGAATTTCAAAATCCAAACTATACGTGAACTCAGTTCACGTATGTGTACGTGAATTGAAATTACGTACCTGTACGTGAATTGAGTTCACGTAAATGAAGGAATTCAGTTCACGTTCACATACATGAACTGAGTTCACGTAAGGTTTGGCATTCAGTTCACGTACGTGAACTGAATTCACGTGATTTCTGAATTGCTTCTGTTTACATTTTTTTAAATGATTTTCGTTTTGCAGATATGGTGCGCACTATGTTTACTGACAGAGAGGGTCGTGTTATACTTAACGAGGGCACTTCTAATGCGGAGTCTAATGTGGACGGTCATCGTATTAGGCCAACTGCTTCTGCAAGGGCACAACGACAACGAGTACAACGACAACAAGAAGAAGCCCAACCTGAACCCCAACCTGAACCCCAAACAGCTGATATAGATGAACCTCCACAGGATGTTGGATATCCTGGTGGTCCGGTTGATAGTTCTGTCCTTAGGACATTTGGCGATCATGTTGTGACTCGACTCTAGGATGACGAGGTAATTTTCTCAATCAAGTTAAGTTAAATTATATTTTTTAACATTTATGTTTAACATATATTTTTTGCTTAAATAATTTCAGGATCGGGGAGAATTAAAGGTGTTCAGCAATGGGAAAAAATTAAAAGAAGCTGTTATTGAAGACGAAGAGGTTGAGCAACTAGTTAAAAGCTCGGGATTGTATTCGTTACTAAAATGCAGCTATGAAATGATCGACAAAAGGGATCATTTCTGCATTCGTAGAGAGGTGGCATCGTGACACCAGTAGCTTTCATCTCTCTATTGGTGAAATGACGATTACTTTGGACGACGTGTCATCTCTGTTGCATATTCCCATTACCGGTGCATTCTTCAATGTTAATGTATTTAACAAGGATGAAGGTGCAAATATATTGGCAGAGCTTCTTGGAGTTAGTCACGGTGGTTCTTATGCAGAATTTTGGTCGGTTGCACACTCTTCAGCGATAAGAGTGCATACGCAGTTAGTGTTGCCTATCTTGAGTGCTTCCGGAACCTTAATTCTTGCGGGGGATATGCATGGGGTGCAGCTGCTCTTGCTTATCTTTATGACAATCTTCGAGAAGCCAGCATGCATCAAACCAGAACTGTTTCTGGGTATCTGATACTTTTACAGGTAAACTGTATGATTGTTTATTGTGTTTATAATTTTTATTATTAATGATTCTAAACTAATGATATGTTATTATATATGTCCAGGCATGGGTCTATGAGCATTTTCCTACATTATGTAGAGATTGTTGTAGACTTTCTGCTAGTTATGTTGAAGACTATCCTATAGCACTTAAATGGAAGCCTAAAAGGGGATAAGGGTTTGGTTCTTCCATTTAGGAAAGCTCTTGATGAGATTGATGTTGATGAGGTCTGTTGGACACCATATGAGGACCATCGACTGAAGCGGCCTTTTGAAGATGTATCTTTATTTCGAGGGTGGATACGTTGGGGTCCGAAGATGTATGTTCATCTGCCAGACAGAGTATTGCGGCAATATGGTCATGTCCAAACCATTCATGGCTCACCGTTAGAGGTAGTGGGTCAGATGACCACACCAGATGAAATGGACATTATGTTTACGCAATATGTTGTGCATATAGTGGATGCTGGCGTAGTTGTGCAGGGACATGTAGTTTGCTCGAATGATTATATGGACTGGTTTCGCAGAATTTCTCATCCATACATCATTCGTAGAGGACCAGTCCATGAAGCTGATGCAGAGCTTACTGATCATGTCACTCATGCAGCTGATGGCGGCGATCCTGCTGATGACACAGTTGACATAACGGTATATTGATATTTTTTTTTTGTATTATTGATATTTTTTTTAATTAATTTAATTCATTATTGATATTTAATTTATTTTATTTTTTATTACAGCGTCGAGCAATACAAATTGTTGAAGAGCTGATTGGCCGACAACTAATATTACCTGATGGCATGCCACTCATTAATGAGTTAATTTTGATGATGCGAAGTCAGAGGGGTGGTGGTAGAGATTGGACGAACACAGTACCATATCGTAGAAGAAATAGAAGGACTTAGGATTTATTTATAATGTTTTGGAACATGGTATTTTTGTAATTGATATGTAATATTTGGGTACTTTTAGGTATTTTGGATACTTTAGTTTTGGATATTATGGGTACTTTCGAATTTGATATATTTTGGATATTTTAGTTTTGTGTACTTTTGGATATTTTGGGTACTTTCGAATCTGATATATTTTGGATATTTTAGTTTTGTGTACTTTTGGATATTTTGGGTACTTTCGAATCTGATATATTTTGGATATTTTAGTTTTGCGTACTTTTGCATGAAAATATTTTCAGTTTACAACATATTCATTGTAACATATCATCTAATTTACAACATACTCATCTATACATATTGAATGGAAATATTTTCAGTTTACAACATATTCATCTATACTGCGTGGAAATATCTTCAGCCAATGTTGAATGTGATCATTGTAAATAAATTCCCACTGACGTGTTTCTTCTGTGCAATATTTTCTCCACAAATTACTTGGTGGTGGTATAGGAGAATTTGGCTTTAAATAAAGTCTGTTAAAATAATAAATTTATAATTTATTAAAAATGACATTAAAGGTTAACAAATGCATAAAATGGGAATAACTATCTAAGTGAAAAATTAAATACCTGCACAAAATGACAGTTATTAACAAATGCAATAACTATCATACAATGATCTGAAATAGGTGTTGGTGGTGGACTTTTAAGTGGAAAAAATGTTTCTGATTGGTTAAGTGATAATGCGACGAAAACCAAGTTAAATTTCGAAGCAATCAGATATCCAATTTCTGGAAGTGTCATCCAATTATCCAAAGTTGCAACATGTTCAACATATACATTTTTTCATAGACATGTATAATTATCTAAAAATGAACTACTATTTTTTCATATTATATCATTAATTTCAAAATAATCATAAATAAACTAAGAATTGGTGATATTGTAAAATAAAATACTTTTATTGAATGAAACTTGTTTTACAATGTACATTGTCTTTCATATTTATAAGACTAATATTTATGACATTGTATTTTCTTATATTTACTATTGGTGTCATGTATCAGAGATTGTCGATGTAGGTGATTATGTATGTTTGTAGGTGAGAAATTCAAGTTTCATTTTAACTTTTTATTTTAAATTAATGGGAAAATTAAAGAACTGTTTCTATGTTCATGATATAAACGTTGGAAGCGAAAATGCATAATGCATTTGGTGGAAACCAGAAAAAAACTTTACTGAAGAAGCTAGCACGTACAACTCATTTTTTTTCTCCCTTTTCCTTGCTTTTTCCTTTCTACTACTATTTTTTTATATTATAAATTTTGGACTATGTTACTTTTATGTTAAGAAATTAAAATGCGATTAATGCACCTTAGTCTTCAAAATTGATTTTGATCATTATCTTTTATATAATTTAAGAAAAAATTAATTAATATTTTGAAAGTGAATATTGTTACAGTATTTCTGAAACACTCTAATTTACTTTTCTATGTTATTTTTAATTATTATTTTATGAGATTTTATATACCAACACAATTAACAAAGTTTGTTATTTTGTATGTCATGATAAACTTTTTATAATCTTTTTATAATGTTGTTAATTATTTATCATTTCATTTGATATATTTCACTTTGTAATGAATAATTAGTTGACAAATCAATAATTAATAATTATATTTAACTTTTAAAATGATAGTTAAGTAGAAATAATGAATTTTTGCAAATATAACTATTACAATAAACAAAGAGAGTAGTATATGATACATGTGTTATGAGTGCACCACTTATATAGTTCAAATTCAAGAGAAATATTTGTGTAATCACAAGAAAAACCTTTTACATATATATTTAAACGCACATAAATAAGAAGATAAAAAGTTAAATAATATTTATTTTAAAATAATTAAATAATATTTCTTTTTTTAATAATTAAATAATATATTTTTAGCGTGTGAGTCTAAATGTATCATGATTATAAAATATATATTTTCCTTTTAATATGTGTGTTAAAAACAAAATTAGATAGATAATACTCCATTAAAAGTGAGCAAGCTTCTCGCTTATTCTTGATTATTTTGACTTCATGATATGAATACTCTTTTTAAAGATTTAGTAATTTAATTCCTTTTTCGTTTTTTTCTTTTCTTCTTTTAATATCATGTAAAAAAAATGCAAGTTTTTCTTTAAATTAAGAGGCATACCTCGGTCAATATTTCAGTGTTCTATTGTTAAATTACAAAACCAAAAAATCTTATAATTCATTTATTCTCAGATCAATTTTGGGTAATATATAGTACATTATATATTTGAGTTTGTTTTAATCACACTAACACGTGTAGTAGTTTGGTGTATGCGAGTCAGCAAAGATCAAACTCAAGATATTGTCTTCATCATTTACTATCCAACAAGATTCTCATGAAATTCATTACCTATAGTATTATATATTAATTTCTTTATTGTATTTTAATCCATTTGTTTGTTTTCTTTGGACGTGCATGTTGCCTTTGCCTACTAATAATAAAAAAATCCACTTGCAGTAGCAATATCTGCACATATGAACGTTGCTTTGTTTATGTGAAAATTATAAACAGATAACAAGTATATAATAGGAGATAACATTAAAGAATTAATTTATGAACTTGATTAGCACAATTAATTATGATTTTGGTCAAGTGATTAGCAATTAATCATTGCGAGCAAGAGTAATAATTCACACATGTTACATATATAGAAATAGTTTTTATGATTTTTTAAAAATCTAAATCAAAAAATTATTTCAAATAAAACAATTTAAAACTAGTTTATTACATATTATATTAAAAAAGTATATAATTTTAATATTTAATAATTTAGAGATTTTGAAAAGAGTCGTGTTTATTTTTATGAAAATTACTTAAATAAGTTTAAAATAATATCTCATATAAATTACTTAAATAAGAGTTATTTATAAATAATTATAATAAAAATTAAATATTTTTAATAGATTTTTTAAATAATGGTAAAAAAATAGATTGAAACTTGTAAAAATGATAATTATTTTCTTAAATAATATGATTTTTATTTTAAAAACCAGGCCTTACAAGTCTGGGCCTCCCTTTGCTTTCTTTATTGTTATGCCAGGAAAAAATACCAAACTACCACTAATTCCTAATTAAATATCAAACTATCATATTCAATTTTATAAATTTACACCGAGAGATCAGTTTCTCCCTGTATATTTTCTCAACTTAATTTTTTTTCTCCAATGAATGAAGAGAAATCGGTTCCTATCCCACCGATCATTTCATTTGATATATTTCACTTTGTAATGAATAATTAGTTGACAAATCAATAATTAATAATTATATTTAACTTTTAAAATGATAATTAAGTAGAAATAATGAATTTTTGCAAATATAACTATTACAATAAAGGTTAAATACCACTTGTGATTACTTAACTTAATTTTGGTTAACATTTTAGTTCTTTATTTTTTTTCTTCAATTTGGTCCTTTATTTTAAATTTAAGTAACAATTTGATCTTTTATGTTTTAAAACGTCAACAATGTTATCCCTTTTTTTACAAAAATTCATCAAAATTTTCAAACAAAATCCATAAAATTAATTATATTTTGTAATATCAAACAAATTTAATCAAATTCGTAACTCAAATCTTCAAATAAACTCATATTTGTCACTCTTTATTTGATGTTGTTGGAGATGAAAATATGAGTCTATTTAAAGATTTAAGTTATGAATTTGATGAAATTACATTATATTGAGGATGATAATTAGTTTTATGAGTTTTGTTTGGAATTTTTTATGACTTTTTTGAATTTTTGTAAAAAATAAGGATAATATTGTTGATATTTTAAAACATAAAATATCAAATTGTCACTTAAAATTAAAATAAAAGACCAAATCGTAAAAAAAAAGATAAATAACTAAAACATTAACTGAAATTAAGTTAAGAGACCACATGTGGTATTTAGCCTACAATAAACAAAGAGAGTATATCATACATTTGTCATGAGTGCACCACTTATATAGTTCAAATTCAAGAGAAATATTTGTGTAATCACAAATAAACTTCAAATATAACAGGTGTCCAATTTTATTTATATGGCTAGCTTGTATTACATATCATTGTATTACATATCATCATTGTATTATATGTGAAGAAAATATCTGTGATAATATATTTTCGAAAAAATAAGAGCCGATGTCATGAATTTTTTAAATGTAGTTTACGAGTCAACTTATCAATTATTCTGGACTATTTTGACTTGATGATATAGATACTCTTTTTAAGAATTTAGTAATTTAATTCCTTTTCCGTTTTTTCTTTTCTTCTTTTAGTATCATGTAAAAAAAATGCAAGTTTTTCTTTAAATTCAAAGGCACATTATAAAAGTAAATTATACTCAATCAATATTGGGTTTGGTGTATGTGAGTCAGCAAAATCAAACTCAAGATATCGTCTTTTCATCACTTAATACCCAACAAGATTCTCATGAAAATGTGCATGTTGCCTTTGCCTACGAATAAAAAAATCCCCTTGCAGTGGCAATATCTTTATGTGCGAATTATAAACAGGTAACAAGTATATAGTAGGAGATAACATTAAAGAATTAATTTATGAACGTGAATATGTTATATGTAAGGAAAGAAGACATTTAATATTCTTATACTTTAATTTATTGCTTTGGTTGTGACAAGATGCGAGCCTCTAGTATTTAATACTCTTATACTTTCATTTATAGTTTACACCATGTTTGTAACGGAATTTAATTGGAGTTGCATGGTTGAATTGCTCATGGTAAATTTTGGATTGAGTCGGTGAAAATTTTGAAGGCGATCGGAAAGTTACGATGCTGAGGTCTTTTTCTATTAATGTTGTTATTCTCACACTTTTTTGTGAGGATGAATTTCGACAACAATTTAAATAACTAACGCTTTAAAATTTAGGATGAAGTTTAATGGATAATTAATAAATATAAAATAATAACTCATAGTAATCTATTTAGTACAATTAATTATGATTTTGGTCAAGGGATTAGCAATTAACCATTACGAGAAAGAGTAATAGTTCACAGATGTTACAATCTCGAGCTTTTAATCAGTTGCTCAACCTCTTCATGTTCAATAATATCTTTTAATTTTTTCCATTGTTAAATACCCTTAATTCTCCGCGATCCTGAAATTAATTAAGTGAAAAAAATATAAGTTAAAAAAATATAATTTAACTTAATTTGATTGAGAAAATTACCACGTCATCCCAGAGTCGAGTCGTCACATGATCGCCGAATGTTCTAAAGACAAAACTATCAACCGGACTACCAGGATATCCACCCTCATGTGGATGTTCATCTATATCAGGTGGTTGGGCTTCGGGTTAAGATTCAAGTTGGGATTCTTCTTGTTGCTGTTGTACTCGTTGTCGTTGTGCCCTTGCAGAAGCAGTTGGCCTAACACGACGACCCTTCGCATTAGAAGTGCCCTCGTTAAGTATAACACGACTCTCTCTATCAGTAAACTTAGTGCGCACCATATCTGCAATATATATATATATATATACACACACGTGAACTCAATGTCAAACACTTACGTTAACTCAGTTTACGTACGTAAACTCGTTTTCAATCTTTACATTTTACGTGAACTGAGTTCACGTACGTCATATTATTACATATTACGTGAACTCAGATCACGTAAACAATACGTGAACTCAATTCACGTACGTTACTGGGTTTTTGAAAATGAGTTTTCGTACGTGAACTGAGTTCACGTACATTTCTGGGTTTAGGGCTGCGAAGGTTTTCTTCATCCTCAAAAATGGAAACTTTTTTTCTTCAATTTTCAAGCATTGCATTCATAAACAGAGACAAAAAAAACAACAAAACACAAACAAACACAACAAAAACAAAGGTTGATTATTACTTACTTGATTCACAACAATGAGTAATTTGATGAATTTGGGTAATGATGATTGATGAAGATGGTTGATGATGATTGATGAAGATGGTTGATGATGATTGATGAAGATAGTTGATAATGATTGAACAAAATGAAGAATATGAAGAAGATGAACAATGAAGATAATGAATATAAAATGAAGAGGAAAAAGATGGGTTATGTTAATGAAGATGAAGAAGATTGAAATAAATAGAAGGGTAATTTGGGCATTTTCATTTTTTTAACATTTGAGGGGTGTGAGTAGTAATTTAGGAGGTGTTGGTAGCAATAGTGTTATTTTCTTAAACAATATAATTTTTATCTTAAAAACATAAGCCTCGTAGGAGTCTGGACCCTCCCGTAGGTCTCAGTTTTCTTGAGAGTTGTCCTATAAAAACCTCCTCAACCCACTTCTCACCAGTACTTCATTCATATTCATTCGTTCTTTCAATTTCTCTCTCAATTCATTCTAACTCAAACTCTTATTCTTTTTTGTTTTTTTCCACGTTCCTAAATGGAACAAAAAACTCGAATTCTGAAGCTTCTTCACCTTCTTTGTCCTTTTGATTTACTGTTTTTAGCTTAGCTCTCCTACTCCTTTTTGCTATGACAAAGGGGGAGAAGTCTATTAGATTTTAAAACTGATATGTAGCTGTTTTTTATATCTACTTGTATTTTTTTTGAACCACCCTGTAATGATCTAGGAGTTTTTTTTGTGACATTAATAAAAAATCATTATTTAGTTCAAATGTTTAGCACATATTGAGGGGGAGTTCGTTTGTTAAAACTCTCTGAATTATTATTAGAATCAAAATTAAAATCAAAATTAACTTGTTTGTCATTATAAAAAAGGGGGAGATTGTTAAGACAAAATATCAAATTAATGTTTTGATGATAATTAAACAAAAGATTAATTAAGAATTCTAATTATGATTCTAAGTGTTTTGGTATTTAACATGTGCATTTGAGTGTGTCAAAATAAGTTAGGTATCAAGTATTTCAAAGCAGATCTCATTAAAAATCAAGAAAGCAAAAATAGTTAACCCAAGATCGTTCTTGACATACTTCAGTAAAACGAAAATCGATCCTGACAAACTTTATTAAAACCAAGATCGTTCTTGAGATATTTTTGGAAAATGAAGAACGTTCTCCACATATGTCTAGAACAAGAATGATCAATTTTCTTTATGAAATATTGGATCCTGGAAGCTTAAATTCATCTCATACCTTCATCAAGATAAACAAAGATCAATCTAAGTCAGCAGTCTTCCTGAATTCGAAGGATCAAATACATGTTTCATGGAAAGTACAAAACAAGATCATTCTTCAAGTAAGGCAAATGCAAGTACAAATTTACAGGTTGTAAAGTACATTGAAGTTGTACTTTCAGTCATGACCTGCACACTTAACGTAAAGACATAAATCATCTCAAACAATTGACAGAACCACAAAGAACAAATCAACTCATCTCCAAATTCGAAGATCGATCTTGGATGCTAAGAATGTTCATGGTTTCAGCTTGAACACTCTTGCTTTCTGTTTGATCTTATCCATGACAACTGACCTTATTTCAACGGATAAATGAGCTGTCCTAAAGCTCTCTTGAAGCCTATAAATACATTTTCAAAATGAAGAACAAAACACAACTCAAAGTGCCAAGCAAAGTATCAATCATTTCAAACATACTCGATATTCTCATAATCATTCTCCAGCTTGTCGTTCTACTCTTTGTGTTGTGTTAAGATCAGTAACAACTGAGTTTTAAATATATAATCTATTTCTCAAACAAGAGTTGAGCAATACTTAGATTCTAACTCTCTCAAAATCATTATTTTCTAACTCAAGGCTACATTGTCAACTTAGCTTAAGTAGTGTGTTAAAAATCCTTTTATGTTATCAAAGGTATCTTACAAAATCCTTTCTGAAATATTGTAAGGTAAATATGAGGAAATCTTTTCTAAGTAGAAAGGTAGAAACCGTGTAAAGATCAAAATTAATCTGTGAAAACCAAGAACAATCTTGCCTTGAACACTTAGTAGAAAATCTCACATTCGTGAGGACTGGACGTAACCCGTGTTTGGGTGAATCAGGATATATACTTGTGTGATATCTCTATCTCTATTTATTATATGCTTTAAACCGTCTTTTTATATTGATAAAATTGATATTACTGTTTTACACTACCCAAAATCAATTTTCGTTCATAACCAAGATCAATATTGAGTTAAACTTTTAATTTTTATTCAGGAGTTTAAAAAAAAAGCAATTATAATTCAAACTCCCTTCCTTATAATTGATATTATTCCTTCAGGAGATAGTTTATGACAATGATGGTCGAAGGTGGGTGGTAGATAATGATATAAGTGGTTGCAACGGATGATTAGTAGAGTGATACTTATATTTCTATTAATAGTGACTTGTTAATTTTAAAATAAATAAGAATTATAAAGCTTTTTTAACATTCACTCGGTCTCTTTTTTAATTTTGGTTTCAAACTTTTTTTTATTCAAATGATACAAAGTATTAAAGTTTGCTATGTAATTATAACTCAAAGCAACCATGATTACAAGCATGCAAGCATTATATCAAAAGCGAATACAAGCACGTGAGCATTATGTAAACATTATATCAGAAGTCTACAAGAAGAATGCAAGCATGTGAGCATTATGTAAACATTATATCAGAAATCTACGAGAAGAATGCAAGCATGTACGAGCATTAGCTAAGAAGTCTACAACAAAAAAACAAAAGATTTTTTTTTTTACACTTCTTCAAAAACATAACACTAGACTGAACAATACTAAAATATGTAACACTCTTATATATATCACAAAATTTATTTATACAAAATTTATTTCTTATAATTATCTTTGCAATTTTCCAAGTTAATATGGTAAAAAAAGAAACAATAAGAAAAACTTGAACCCACTCTCTCAACTCTCGCCGATAACATTCATTCAGTCGATCATTTTTTCACACGATTTAAACTTTTATTACTAATAATTAACAATAATTTTTATTGTAACTTATTACAAATGACTTAATATTTTTATTTAAAAACATACATATATTTGATTTTAAATAAAAAAAATATTAAGAATTTAAGATATATTATTATTAATGATAATAAGAGAGATCTTAAAAAATAATTTAAAATATTTTAATATTATATCGAGATATTTTAAAATCACATCAAAATATTATTTTATATATTCTAATATTTATATTAAAGAGATGCACTAAGAGTCTTGGATTAAATAATATCTCAAGTATCGATAAATAATGATTAATATTCATCTAGCAGTGGAATTTGTTAATATAAATTAAATTCTAAAATTGATATTCACGTTAATTTTTTTTAAGTGTGTGTATTTTTTTAATACTATCGGTGTCATGTATTAGTGATTGTGATGTAGGTGATTATGTATGTTTGCAGGTGAGAAATTGAAGTTTCATGGTAACTTTTTATTTTAAATTTGATGGGTAGATTAAAGAAGCCTTTCTATGTTCATGATATAAACGTTGGAAGCAAAAATGCATAATGCATTTGGTGGAAACTGGAAAGAAACTTTACTGACGAAGCTGGCACGTACAGTTTTATTTATTTTTTCTTTTCCTTGCTTTTTCCTTTTAACTATCTTTTTATATTATAAATTTTGGACTAGGTTACTTTTATGTTAAGAAATTAAAATGTGATAAATGCACATTAGTCTTCAAAATTGATTTTGATTATTATCTTTATATAATTTTAAAAAATTATGAATTAATATTTTGAAAGTAGATATTGTTAGAGTATTTTTGAAACAATCTAATTTACTTCTCTATGTTATTTTTAATTATCATTTTATGAGATCTTATATACCAACACAATTAACAAAGTTTGTTATTTTTTATGTCATCATAAACTTTTTATAATGTTCTTAATTATTTATGATTTCATCTGATATATTTTACTTTGTAATGAATAATTAGTTGACAAGCCAATAATTAATAATTATATTTAACTTTCAAAATGACAATTAAATAGAAACAATAAATTTTTGCAAATATAACTATTAAAATAAACAAAGAGAGTATATGTTACATTTGTTATGAGTGCATCACTTATATGGTTGAAATTCAAGAGAAATATTTGTGTAATCACAAGAAAATCTTAGACATATATTTAGACACACATAATTAAAGAAATAAAAAAATTAAATAATATTTATTTTAAAATAATTAAATAATATTTATTTTTGAATAATTAAATAATATATATTTTTAGTGTATCAATCTAAATGCATCGTGACTCTAAAATATTTTTCTTTAAAGTGTGAAAAATAGTTTTAGATGGACAACCCTCAATGGGTATCATTGACTTTTATCTCGTAGTCTTACAATGATCTTTTAAGATGTGCCTAAATGAATTTTAAGTGTAGTTTATAAGTCAGCTTTTCTCTTATCCTCAACTATTTTGACTTGATGCTCCTCGACTATTTTGACTTGACGCTATGAATGGTCTTTTGAAGGATTTAGCAATTTAATTCCTTTTCTATTTTTTTCCCTTCTTTCTTTTAATATCATGTAAACAAATGTAAGTTTTTTTTAAATTCAAAGGCGTACCTCGGCCAATATTACACTGTTCTATTGTTAAGTTACAAAACCAAGAAATCCAACAAATTGTTTAGGCGAGAGTATGTATATTCAATTAATACTCAATCAATTTTGGGTAATATATAGTACACTGGATATTTGAGTTTTTTTAATCACACTACCACATGTTAGTTTGGTGTGTGTGAGTCAGCACAGGTCAAACTCAAGTTATTGTCTTCTTCACTTAATTAATAATTAAACATAGATTCTCATGAAATTCAGTTCCTATAGTATTATATATTAATTTCTTTATTGTATCTTAATCCCTTTGTTTGTTTTCTCTTTGGATGTGCATGTTGCCTTTGTCTACGGATAAAAAAATCGACTTGTAATAGCAATGACTGCAAATGTGAACGTTGCTTTGTTTCTGTGCCAATTATAAACAGGTAACTAGTAGGAGATAACATTAAATAATTAATTTATTAACTTGAACGTGTTATGTTAGGAAATAACCGCTATATGTACGGTTCTGACAAGATGCGTGCCTCTAGTATTTAATACTCTTATACTTTAATTTATGTTTATAATTTATACAAGATTTTGTAACTAAATTTAAATCGAGTTGCATGGTTGAATCGGTTGATGCTCGTGGATTTTAAGTTTTGGGTTTAATTTAATGAGTCAGTGTGAAAATTTTAAATTACAATGAAGCTTAATGGATAATTAATAAATATAAAATAATAATTTATAGTAATCTATTTAATATAATTAATTATGATTTTGCTCAAGTGATTAGCAATTAACCATTGCGAGAAAGAGTAATAATTCACATATGTTACATAGAAGTAAGTTTTATGAATTTTTAAAAATCTAAATTAAAAAATTATTTCAAATAAAACAATGTAAAACTAGTTTATTACATATTATATTTAAAAAATATATAATTTTAATATTTAATAATTTAGAGATTTTGAAAAAAATTGATGTTGTTTTCTGTTTATTTTTTATGAAAATTATCTAAATAAGTTTAATATAATATCACATATAAATTACTTAAATGAGAGTTATTTATAAATAATTACAGTAAAAATAAATATTTTTAATAATTTTTTTAAATAATGGTAAAAAAAATATTAAAATTTATAAAAATGATTATTATTTTCTTAAACAATATGATTTTTATTTAAAAACTATGGGCCCGTAAGTGTCTGGGCCTCCCGTAGGAGTCTGGGCCTTGTCTCAGTTCTTGTCCTATAAAAACCTCTTCAACATACTCGATCAGTACTTCATTCATTCATTCATTACTTTACTTTCTCTCTCAACTCTCAATTCACTCTTACTCTGTTTTTTCACGTTCTTTCAAACAACAAACCTTTAATCTAGAACAACTTTAATCTAGAACAACAATGAGTTTTATAAGAAAACTCATCGTAGAAGTCGTTAATGCTAAGAACTTGATGCCAAAGGATGGTCAAGGCACGGCAAGTGCATATGCGATCGTTGATTTTGATGGGGAAAGAAAGAGAACCACAACAAAACTAAGAGATCTCAATCCGGAATGGAACGAAAAACTCGAATTCTTACTTCTTAACAAAGAATCCATGGTTTCAGAAATGCTTGAAGTCAATCTTTACAATGATAAGAAATCTGGAAAGAGAAACACCTTTCTAGGAAAAGTGAAAATATCTGGAAGTACCGTTGTAAAGTCAGGTGAGGAAGTCGTTGTTTACTATCCGTTGGAGAAGAGGAGCGTTTTCTCTCAGATTAGAGGTGAACTTGGACTCAAAGTTTGTTACGTTGACTTGGCTGTAACGGTTACTGAAACAGCCGGTGATGGTGATGAGAAGAAAGAAGACAAGGCTGAAGAGAAGTTGCTGGAAACCGGTCAAGACGGTGACAAAAAAGAAGAAAATGTTAAAGAAGAGGAAAAGAAAGAACAAGAAAAGGAACCTAAAGAAGAGGAAAATCAAAAGCCAACAGAGGAAACTCCGGCAACGGGACCGTCACCGGCACCGACACCTGAGGTTGAGAATCCACCAATTGCTGAAACGGAGAAGGTAAAATTGAAGGAAAACCAATTTGAAATTATACAGAAAAGTGCTAATCTGAATGTGAGCAATCACGATCTTCGATCTTTAAGCAATGATCGAAGCAGAAGCGCGTACGATCTCGTGGATATGATGCAGTTTGTCTATGTTCGTGTGGTGAAGGCGAAGATAGCCAAATCTGGAAATCTTTCAACAGTGTTTTCAAAGCTTGTGATAGGAACACACAGTGTGAAAACAAAGAACGAGAAAGAAGGTAAAGATTGGGATCAAGTTTTTGCCTTTGATAAAGAAGGACTCAATTCAACGTCTTTAGAGGTTTCCGTTTGGTCTGAAGAGAATAAAGAAGGTGGACAGAAAACGGAGTTGTGTCTTGGAACGGTGTCGTTTGATTTGCAAGAAGTACCGAAGAGAGTTCCACCGGATAGTCCTCTTGCTCCGCAATGGTATACTTTGGAATCGGAAACATCGCCGGGAAATGACGTCATGGTTGCTGTTTGGATCGGAACTCAGGCCGACGAAACTTTTCAAGAGTCTTGGCAGTCTGATTCCGGAGGTTTGATCCCGGAGACGAGATCGAAAGTGTATCTTTCTCCAAAGCTTTGGTATTTGAGACTAACGGTTATCCAAACCCAAGATTTACAGATAGGTTCGTGTTCCGAAGCTAGGTGTCCTGAACTTTATGTTAAAGCTCAGCTCGGCTTACAGGTTTGTCTCTTTTTTTGTCTTTTGGGAAATTTTATATAATTTTATATGACTTCAGTGCTTACTTTACGAGAATTGTTTGTCTTGTTTACAAATAAAATAATAATAATTCATGTTGAAAAAAAAAGTTTGAGAGTTAAATTATATTTTTAAACTGAATATTGTTTTTGGTAACTTTTTTTTGATACTTTTTAAAGTATTTGTTTTCAATTTTTTATTTTATTTTTAATATTAGTAATTATATATAGTGTTTAACAATATCTATATTTGAAAAAAATATTTAAAATACTGCAAGAATTAATGTGTTAATTGATATTTTTTGTATATTTTTTATTCTAAATAATATCTGAGTGAGTGTATACATAAATTTGTTTATCAGACTTTTAGAACCGGAAGAAGTGTCTTACTTGGTTCGGCTAACCCAACATGGAACGAAGATCTTGTATTTGTAGTTTCTGAGCCATTTGAGCCGATTTTAGTTCTGACAGTGGAAGATGCGTCAAACTCAAAATCAATAGGCAAAACAAAAATCCACGTATCGTCCATTGAACGAAGACTCGATGATCGAACGGAAGCAAAGTCAAGATGGTTCAACCTTTCTACCGAAGAAAAAAACGGGGCCGATTCATCTTCTTCTTACACGGGTAGAATGCATGTTCGCGTTTGTTTAGAAGGTGGGTATCACGTGATAGACGAAGCAGCTCACGTGACTAGTGACGTACGCGCCTCAGCAAAGCAATTAACAAAACCACCGATCGGTTTACTCGAAGTTGGAATTCGCGGCGCAACGAATCTTCTTCCTGTGAAAACAAAAGACGGTACACGTGGCACTACCGATGCTTATGTGGTTGCTAAATATGGACCTAAATGGATTCGAACCCGGACCATTGTTGACCGGTTTAACCCAAGATGGAATGAACAATACACATGGGATGTTTATGATCCTTGCACGGTGTTAACGATTGGAGTATTCGATAATGGAAGATATGGTAATAACAATCATAGAGATGTAAGAATAGGGAAAATTCGTGTGCGGTTGTCTACACTGGAGACTAACCGTGTTTATGTTAATTCCTATTCATTGATTGTTTTACTACCAGGTGGCGCGAAGAGAATGGGTGAGATAGAAATTGCTGTGAGATTTTCATGTTCTTCATGGTTGAGTTTAATGCAAGCCTACACAAGTCCAATACTACCAAGAATGCATTATGTTCGTCCATTTGGCCCAGCCCAACAAGATGTTTTAAGACAAACTGCTATGAAGATAGTAACGGCTCGGTTAGCCCGGTCTGAACCACCTTTGGGTCATGAAGTGGTTCAATTCATGCTTGACTCGGATACTCACATGTGGAGCATGAGGAGAAGTAAGGCGAATTGGTTTCGACTAATGGGTTTTTTGTCACGTGCCACATCGGTTTTTCGTTGGTTAGATGGGATTAGCACGTGGATACATCCACCCACAACGGTTTTAGTTCATGCCCTTCTTATAGCGATTGTGTTTTGTCCTTACTTGATACTTCCAACTATTTTCATGTATTCTTTTCTGATTTTACTATTGAGGTTTAGAAACAGACCGAGGGTCCCCCAGAATATGGATCCCAGAATGTCTTACGTGGACATGGTGAACCTCGATGAACTTGATGAAGAGTTTGATGGGTTTCCAACTACAAGATCTAGTGAGGTGGTTAGGATGAGGTACGATAGGGTGCGTGCGCTTGCGGGGAGGGCTCAAACTTTACTTGGTGATGTGGCAACACAGGGAGAGAGATTGGAAGCTTTGTTTAGTTGGAGAGACCCACGTGCTACTGGAATATTTGCGTTGATGTGTTTGGTTGCGTCGTTGGTGTTTTATGCAATGCCGTTTAGAGTGTTTGTGCTTTTCGGCGGATTTTATTATATGCGACACCCGAAGTTCCGCAACGACATGCCGTCTATTTCGGCTAACTTTTATCGTAGACTGCCGTCGTTTTCTGATCAGATTATGTAGTGAATATTAGTTTTTATAATTAGTTCAT
This sequence comes from Cicer arietinum, assembly GCF_000331145.2. NCBI lineage: Eukaryota > Viridiplantae > Streptophyta > Magnoliopsida > Fabales > Fabaceae > Cicer > Cicer arietinum. Next base: position 5,683,455 of record NC_021161.2, read on the forward strand.
TGGTTGGGTGACACTGAATTTTTGTAATGATATTTTTGTTTATATTCTTTATATATATGAAGAGTTTTATTCAATTGATTAATGAGTTTTATTCAATTTATTTGTTATAAGGAAAAAAGTGTTCTTGGTGTATGTTCTAAAGGTGAATAAAAGATTACTGTTTGTGGACTAAAAACAATGAAAAAAAGATAAAAAAAGCTAATTGTCAATAACCATTGGTGTAGCATATTTGAATCTAAGTAAATGCAGTCATTTAGAGAATTAAGATCGCATCCTAATTAAATATATCATATGTTCCGCTTTTTTATTTGTCTGTGGATATAGCCAATGTGGCAATGCTTCAATGCTAAGCAAAAAGTTTAAAAAAGGCTCTTGCTTTCAATTTCTTTCTATTGTTTGGTAGTTGTATGGCAATGATTTCAATTTTGGTCTAAATTATTAGTGATTTTGTTCTTGATTTATCTTTCCTGAATCATGCTTTATAATCAGTAAATGCACAATTTCAGTTTGTAAGATTCTGATCAAAACATGTTAGCAAGGTTTTTCTCTCCTTCAAAAGCAGTTTAAATAGATTAAATAACTTGAATATGTTTAATTAATCGATAGATGTTAGCTAATTTCATATAAATTGTTTGAGACAAAGCCAATGCAATGTCCTTTCTGAAAAAGATTTCATTTAAAGGGTTCTAATTCTGTCATAAAGATGCAGATTTTTTAGTGTATTTACATTGGCTTCAGAGTTGGGAGAAATAGATGTTGTGATCTTGTTTTACTCTTTCACTAATTGGTCGCACCTGACTGATGTCAAACAACAAATTATGCGCTATTTTCTGTCAGTACACACGTGTGCGACACGACACCTATGAGCGTTAATGGTTTCTTTTGCGACAAGACCTGCGCGCGAAGATAGCAGAGGCGCTAAGCAACTGCTTCTGTTAAAGGTAAACATTTTGTTGTTTGTTTTGTGTGTGCTTTATTGATTTGGAGTTTGTGTAACTGTCTTTGCAAATTGAGTTATTCATTAAGTTTATGCGAACTGTTTTAATACTCTGATGTATTCTGAGTTTGATGCATTGTTGCTATTCCAAGTTATGAGTTTGTGTCCATGCTAATATGAGTTATGAGTTTATGTTATGACTTGGAAGATAATTTTTTTATTTTTCTATTGGTTTATATTATGATGATCATCCGTTTTGATGATGATTGATTGATTTCAAACCTCTTTTGATATTATTTACAGCTTCCTCCTGGATGGACCAACCAATTTGAGTCAGACATTCATGTGAGAAAACAGTTACTAGCTTTGATTCTTTTGCTATTATTATTGCAATGTGTTTGTAGTTTATTGTCTTTTAAGTTTGTATTTTCTTTTCAATCCAGCTTCTGTTTCAAGACCTCTATGCTAATGGCTAAATAAAAATATGAGGTAGAACATACTATTTATGCTAAATCTCTCCTTTTTCTGTTCTTGGAAATTTTGATATTTTTTGAAGGAAAAAAAATGAATAGTTTTAGTAATTGTTTTTCTATCTTTGATTACAGGAGGTTGTTTATTTGGCACCAGAAATTTAAATTGACAGAGAAATAATCTTTGGATAGTTTTAGAGTATGGATATGCAAACTGTTTATCTCAAATAATATGAAAGAATTGCACACAATTGTTGTAAACTTTCTTCTAGGTACTCTATGTTGCTTTACATCGCTTGTTTTTTCTTTATGCAATATTTTCTTTGAACAGCTATGGTGATTACACTTACTCTAAGGGTAAGCAATTGACACTAGCATGTCAGTTTGAAATTTTGAGCTTTGTTTAAGTCGTTTGTGAATGAATTAGCTTGAGTTATGTATCTTCAAAATGTTGTAAAATTATGGTTATGTTATTGGGGGTTCAACATAAAGCTAGTGCAACAATTAGCAGTCCTCTATGTACTCATGAGAATTGGTCCTTATGCTTGTAATGAAATAGTTTAATATCCTCTTTAATTTACTTATGGTGAAAATCCTAGTTATTTGAAGTACATTAACAACTTGATTACTTCAATTGGTTACTTTTTCATGTAATGATATTTCTATATTGGGTGCTTTAGAATAAAGAATGCACTTATTTTTTGTGTTTATGTCTTGTGTTCCTTTACCGACGATAAATCATGTTGCAGTTGATTTTTGATAAAAAAATATTTACAATTTCTTTTTTAATTTTTTTGAGTCGAGAAAAAATATTAATTTTTTCAAGAAAAAGAATTTTTTGATTTTGCTCATGAAATTTTTCGAGAAAAAATATTTTAGATTTTTTTGAGAAATTTTTTCGAGAAAAATTAATTTAAAAAGTTTTTCAAAAAAAATATTTCAATTAACAAAACATTAGATTTATTTGTCCCTCACTAAAGTCTACAAAAAAATAATAAAATAATAGACTGATGTCTTTTAAATAAATTATTTTAATATGGGGCATAATATTATGAATTTAGTAGAAGAACTTTGAAAGGAACTTAAGACTTTGGGATTTTATTGACAATGACAACAATATTCTTTTTGGTGGTTGGCATAAATTGCCGCTAAATAATATAATGTTGTCAATTTTTATGTTATTTTTTCAATTGACAAAAGTCATTTTTAACATCGGTTGGAACTGCCGCTAAATACCGATTTTGTTGTGATAGTTGTGGCTTAAATCTGAAACTTTGGGATGTGTATAATTTGATACATTAGAAAGTTATTTTTGTATTTTAATAATAACTGCTATATTTGAGTAGTTTTATAAATCATAATTTTATAATTAATCATTTGTTTCATAGCCTTTGTGGAAGGTTTGTTTCTATTTTTTTATTACATTCAGATACAGTAATTTTTTTATATATTGTGGTTTTATTTTTAGTGATATTTTAGATGGAGTGAGTGCATGAAGCTTGAATCACGAATAACAAATAATGACAATGATATATAGATATTTAAAATCATTTAAAAAGTTAGAAATTATTGAATATTTAAATATAACGACATTTTTCAGTGTCATACACTAACACATGTCGAATATTAAACACACTACTTTTACTTTGAAGTATTAGTGCTACATTTTGACCTTATTGTTTAGATTGCTTTTTTATGTATCTAATTTATTCTATATTAAAAATGTATCTGATATCTGACATGAGTGTCTATGAATAAGTACTATATGTTGACTGTTTTTTATTGTTATTGTATTTCGTAACATTTGAAATAGCTATTAATTGCCTAAAGAACACAATTTTATGCACACTATTTGCTAAGATTGTTTTTGTGCTTTTCAATAATATTAGGATATTTCAGGTGTGCTTAGAATTCACTTGCCATTTTCTGGTAGAACATATTGTTACGGTGTGAGGGCCAAGTTATTATTGTAAATACAAAGGTCATGTGTGACTTGAAACAAAATATGGTTTTGCTCTATGAGAAAGACCAATTTTAAGAAAACTTTAATTACAATAGCCAAGAGCTTATAGTCTTTGATCAAGTTTTTGTCTATAAGATCAATGTCTAATTATGTGTTCATGATCTTTGCGATATAAATGATGACCTTGTCTAGAAGAATTTATGTAGCACTACAATTATTTTATGTCAATTCTAAAGTATCCATGAACTAGTTGCACAAACAAGTTGAATTGTATGTATTTTTTTCTTACAAAAAATATAAATACTACTAAAAATAATTTTTGATGTAATTTTTGTCAGTTAGAATATATTGTGTATAATTTAAATAGACAAATGTGAGATATATTTAGTTAAAAAAATAGTTATATTAATAGTATTTCAACATGACATATATAAAGTTATCATACATGATATTATATATATATATATAAAATGAAATAATTTAAGATTTAAAGGACAAAATGTTATTGTAAAACTGTTGTACCCTCACAATTAAACAAAAAAATTTATTTTGTCAAATTACTTTATTTAGTGTAGATGATTTTGTCTTGCAGCTATAATAGGTAATTTTAGTCGTGTTTACTTTATGAACATATTGTATTTTCATTTTATAAAATGTATGTCCTTTTATTTTAATAAATTTTTTTGAAGTGAACCAAAAGATGAAATTCTAGTAAATAATTATGCATTTTCGAAGTTATAGTGAATGTATGCATTTTTATTGTTTTAAAAAATGCAGACATTAAAAAGAGTTTCTCTTATATTTTTGTTATCAAGTAAATTTAACACAAATTTTAAAAAGTTAAAACTGAAAATATTTTCACAAAGTTTAACTTCCTAGAATCTATTAGAAAGTGTCAAGACTCTAAACATACTTCCAAAGGTATTGTATTGTATTACACACCAACATAGTCCTCACAACATCACAATTCGATATCACGCTCTTACAATAGATAGAGTAACCATATTATTTCTATATTCACAAAATGTATCCATTATAATGAAATTTTTTACAAGCCGTCAACAAAATATTTATATATTGATTACATTTATTTAATTCATTATTTTAAATTAATATCGATATCAACGTGTCAATTTATGTGTCATATATGATGTATGTGTCAGCATTCGAGTTCAGAAGGTTACCGACATTGTTGTTTGTGAAATTTTTTAAGAGAAAGAATATTTGAGAGCATATTTTTCAACTTTTTTGAGGCCAAACTAGGCTTAAGAACACCATAATTCTCAAATTTCAAAGCATGACATGTTCTATTTTTTCCATCTTGTGAACACCATCCTCCAAAAGAAAATTGTCCATGATGCCTTTTCAAAAGCTCTCTATCAATTTTATCAAGAACAATATCATTTCTCTTAAATTTTCTAGCAAATGGACGATTGCTCAAAACCATTTTCCTATAATCTCTGAGTCCAAGAGATTTTGGATGTTGTTTTGGAGGATTATCCCAAGTAATGTAATGTAGATCACTATTAGCTGTGGTGTTTTTGTAGTCTTTAGAATTGCATATTAATGTTTGGAAATAACCTTCTGGTGATGACACAAAATTAGTGTAGTATAGGAGGAGGATCCTTGGTAAATTTTCCCAACCAATAATGCAATACTCAACAAATGATCTTGATAGCATTGTCCAAGCTGAACCTGAATTTTTTAATAATGATAAAAAGTTAATGAATTATTACTACCTCTATCTTTAAGTATAAGACTCTTTTATGATTTTTCTTATTCTTTTTTATAAGACTCGTTTCACTTTTTCAAATGCCTTAAAATTTTTCAATACATGGTCTTATTAATTCTTCAAAAATAACATAGTAAAATAATCTACATTATCAATAAATTTAATACTGCAATTAATTTAGTGATATAATGAGTCAATTCAGATTCATTGAGAGCCTCACATGCTACATATAATGAGTCATTTAATGATTAAAATACTTGACTAGAAAGGTAAATTACAAATGCATTGAGTAGAGGAATTGGATGCATATCATATCATGCATACAACAAAATAGCACAATCTTTAATCATCTAAAGGATTGATTAAAATGATACCTGTGTAGAGTTTAAAAGCTGTTGGGAGACTCCTCTGTTTATTGACTTGCCAAATCTCTGACTTTTTGTTGCTATAAAGGGCTGGATCTATAAATATTGGCTTCCCTCTCTTGTTACTGAAAAATATTTATAAGAACTTAGACTTTATGGTAAAACTAAATTTCATAAAATATTAAACTTGATTTGAGCCTAAATCATCTTACAAGCACATTTTTGTTTTTGTTATATGTTCTTAACATATCTAGATCGCAATTGGAATTTGATATTGAAAGTTTAACTCGAGTGGACCGATGACAGTGACATGAGAGTTTCTAAAATTATATGCGACATATAACTTTGTCAAATAATTGAAATTTTACAATGAAATGTGAAATTAAAAAACATCGATTATATTTTTTTTTTTGATAAATTAAACTATCTCTGCATACATCTGCAAAAATTAATCTCTTTTTAACTTTATGCTTAACTTTATGCATAAAATTGACCAATCCAAGAGAATTTCTATAATATAATATTTTCAATTCCATAAATTAATGTTAGAGACTAAATTTGTGATTCCTTTAAAGGAAATTCTTGGAATGAAACAATGTTAATACTTACAATTTCCAACCCAAGTGACTACTATGGTGAATGAAATTAATATCCTTTGGAACCCCAGAAAAGGCTTGAATCAAATCTGAAAATTTAAAAATTTTAAAGTTAACTTCACATTGAGTCAATCATAAAAAATACAATCCAAAGTTATTTAAAGAAAAAAACCAAAAATCCAAAAGCATCATACAATGCATGATAATTTAGTCAAAAAATAAACTAAAATTAAATGATGTAATTGTTATAAACATAAACATTAAAGGCCACTCACCATACCATCTTGTGTTACCAAAGGATAATCAGAAGCACTAAGATTAATAAACCAATCCCATTGACAACTCCTAAGAAGCATTGCCATAGCATGAAGAGTTGTAGAAAGCATAGTTGGACCTCTATAAGTAACAAAATTACTTTTTTTTACAATCCAAACATTTCCTACTTGACCAAAAATAGGTTCATTAGTCACATATTTAATCACATCCTTATGATCTTTATTTGGGGCACCATGATCCATATGAATTAAATAATAGTTCCCTGGATGATACAAAGCCTTCAACAATCTTTTAATCTTCAAAGAATCTCCCTTTGAACCTGAAATCAAGTAAGCAAAACTAATTGGATATGTTTTGTTGGTATTGGAAATATTAAAAATGTTATTAATTTTTGGCCTAATGTTTGAGGTTGGTAATGATATGGTTAATTTGGTGGGAATGTAAAAAACAAAGAACAATGTTGAGGTTATGATAGAAGAAATTATGAAAATTTTGATACCCATTTGAGAGATAATTGTAAAGAAATTAAATTTGGGTATGGGAGAGAAAGTTAAAAGAAGAAATTAGAGGAGTTGAGTAATAAAGAGGTAGTTAAATGCTTTAATAAAGGCACTTAATTAGTTGGAAAGTGAATATAATGGGACTTGAAATTTTGAAGTGTGTGGTTTACATTTTTTGTTGTAAATTCTTTTCTTATAAAACAAGGCCTCTCCATGTGTCAACAAATTGTTAGGTAGAGACTCATATTCTATGCCACATTCAGATGGAACTAAGAAGTTTGTAAAGTAAAGAAAAAATTATTATTGTTTAGCTCTTTAAGGTTTAATTACAATAATAATGATCCATGATTTTGATTCACTACCATATGTGGGTTATAATTACCACTCAAATCATTTTCTTTAATTAATACAAGAAAACTTGTATTCCACACTTGTATGGCCTGATTTTTATTGAGCATCAAAGTTTAGAGGAATCATTCTTAATTATACACTTTCTTTTAAATAGATTCTTAATTATATACTTAATTTTAGTTTTAGACCATGCAGTGATTTCGAAATCAAGCTTTTTATGTTTATGCTATCGTGATTGAAATCGTATAGACAATATTGAACCACAATTTTTTACAACCAACCATGTAAATGTGATATAAAACCCAAAAAAGCAGAAATGAAAAAATGTACTAAAAGAGTAAATCTTCAAACATCGTCACCAATCAAGACAAAAAAAAATTATATTTCAGGTTAAATTAAGTCATTAAAAAAAGGTACTCAATTGAGATCTGGATCTCAATTACTTGATTTTTTTTTTAATTATGTTTTTGTCTTATTTATTGAAAATGAATCCACCATATCAAATTACAATAAAAACTATTGATACGAAATTGTTTGAAGGTTTAGTCTTTGTATGTATTTCTTGTTTTTTAGCTTTTGAATCGGTGGTTTATAGAGTTATTAAACATGAAAGGATTAAATCAAACTTGTAGTGATGATAGTGTCACGATATTTGATTCTAGATTGATGGAGTTATTTAACATCCAAGATAATTTTTAATAATGTTGTAGATTTATGACGAATGAAACATTATTTATAGTGTGTGTTTTTTTGTTGTCATTTTTTAAATTGACGATTTTTACAGATATATTAAAGATGTTTTTTATATTGTAGTCACATCGAAAATCTTATTATAATTGTTTTATGTCTTGTTTATATTTCAAAAAATTGCATTTACTTACTCAAATCTTATATAAAAATTTAAATTCTTTAAGTTTTAGTTTAATATACAAACAAATGCACATAAGTAGGGAAATATAAAAAATATGTGAATTTATGGTTACTCTATTGTAAGAGTTTAATGTTTTTTCTACCGTAATAATTGACACTTTTTATTTTTATATTGTAGAGAAACAAAGTTTGGATGCTGTTGGAACATTTTGCAAATTAAAGTGTTATAATGGTTAATATACTATTTTGATGCAAGGTAATTCTCATAATAAAGTAGCATAATTTTCTTGAATGATACTATTAATATTTTTGTTCTTGCAAGTTTTTTTAAAGGATAGCAACACATACAAATATCACATTAAAACATCAAGATTCTAGTGTTGCTAGTGATAAAAAAAATATTGTGCACAAGAACTAATATAAAGAGCAAAAATTGTGTTGAAAGAAGAATTATAGATTTTACAAAGATTAATAGGAAAAACAATCAAAGTGTAATGTGTTTGTATGGTTATTTGTCAATCATTTATTGGACTGATCATTCTTTCACTTCTTTTGGTTATGTCCAAGTAGTGCACTTTAGATCATCACTTAAAAAAGAGGAGTGAAACTATGATCGATAAAATAAGCAATGGATGAGTAATATACATCTGCTACAATAAAGAAGTTTTTATTTATAACTTTTATAGATGTATGTTAAAAGTAATCACATACAACCATACAAACACATGCCTCTTCAATGTCTTGCCTATTAATCCTTGCAAACTCTTCTTTCAACACAACGATCGCTTCCATATAACATTGTGTTGTTGATTAGCATACTAATAGGTAAAGTATTGAAGTCTAATGTGATTGTATGATTGTATGTGTTTCCTTTGAACATGCATCTCAAAGTTTCAAAAAAACATCTTTATTGCAGATATGCATATGATTTGTCCATTACTTATTCGACCTGTCATTGGTTCCCTTCTTTTGGTTCCATCCAAGTACTACACAAGATATCATCATTTAAAGAAGAGGAGTGCAACTACGACCGATAGAAAAAACAACGGAGGAATCATATACATCTGCAACAATAAGGAAGTTTTTATTTCCAACTTTGAGAGATGTATGTTAAAAGTGATCACAAACAACCTTACAAACACATTTCTCTTCAATGTTTTGCCTATTAATCCTTGTAAACTCTTCTTTCAACACAATGTTGGTTTTTCATATAACATTGTGTTGTTGGTTAACATAATAATAGGCAAAACATTAAAGTGTAATGCGTTTGTATGATTGTTTGTGTTTTCTTTGAACATGCAACTCAAATTTTTAAACAAAAACATCTTTTAGAAACATATGCATATGATTCATCAATTACTTATTCGACTGATCATTGGTTCACTTCTTTTGGTTCCATCTAGGTACCGCACTTGAGATCATCACTTAAACAATAGGAGTGAAACTATGACCGATAGAATAAGCAACAGAGAAATCATATACATCTACTATATTGAGGAAGTTTCTATTTTCAACTTTGAGAGATGTATGTTAAAAGTGACCACAAACAACCTTACAGACACATGTCTCTTCAATGTCTTATTTATTAATACTTGTAAACTCTTCTTTCAACACAATGCTCACTTTCATATAACATTGTGTTATTGATTATCATACTAATAGGCAAAACATTGAAGTGTAATGTGTGTTGTATGATTGTCTGTGTTTTCTTTGAATATGTCTCTCATAGTTTTAAAAAAAAAATCTTTATTGCAACATATACATATGATTCATCTATTACTTATTCGACCGATCATTGGTTCCCTTCTTCTGGTTGCATTCAAGTATTGCACATGAGATCATCACTTAAGAAGAGAAGTGCAATTACGACCAATAGAATAAACAACGGATGAATCATATACATATGCTACAATAAGAAAGTTTTTATTTGCACCTTTGAGAGATGTATGTTAAAAGTGATCACAAAACAACCTTACAAACACATTTCTCTTCAATGTCTTGCCTATTAATCCTTGTAAACCCTTCTTTCAACATAGTGTTCGCTTTCATATAACATTGTATTATTGGTTAGCATACTAATAGGCAAAGCATTGAAGTGTAATGTGTTTGTATGATTGTATGTGTTTCCTTTGAACATGCCTCTCAAAGTTTAGAGAAAAACATCTTTATTGCAACATATACATATGATTCGTCTATTACTTATTCGATCGACCATTGATTCCCTTCTTTTGGTTCCATCCAAGTACTGCACATGAAACCATCACTTAAAGAAGAGGAGTGCAACTACGACCGATAGAATAAACAACGGAAGAATCATATACATTTGCTACAATAAAGAAGTTTTTATTTGCAACTTTGAGAGATGTATGCTAAAAGTGATCACAAATAACCTTACAAACACATTTCTCTTCAATGTATTGCTTATTAATCCTTGTAAACCTTTCTTTCAAAACAATGCTCACTTTCATATAACATTATGTTGTTGGTTAACATAATAATATGCAAAACATTGAAGTGTAATGTGTTTCTATGGTTGTTTGTGTTTCCTTTGAATATGTCTCTCAAAGTTTCAAACAAAAACATCTTTATTGTAGCAGATGCATATGATTCGTCCATTACTTAATCGACCAATCATTAGTTCACTTCTTTTGGTTACATCCAAGTATTGCACTTGAGATCATCACTAAAACAAGAGGAGTGAAACAATGACCAATAGAATAAGAAACATAGTAATCATACACATCTATTACAATAAGAAAGTTTCTATTTGCATCTTTGAGAGATGAATGTTAAAAGTGATCGCAAAAAACCTTACAAACACATGTCTCTTGAATGTTTTGCCTATTAATCCTTGTAAACTTTTCTTTCAACACAACGATGGCTTTCATATAACATTGTGTTGTTGGTTAGCATATTAATAGGCAAAGCATTATAGTGTAATGTGTTTGTATGATTGTCTATGTTTTCTTTAAACATGTCTCTCAAAGTTTCAACAACAAAAAAACATCTTTATTGCAACATATGCATATGATTCATCCATTACTTATTCGACCGGTCATTGGTTCCCTTCTTTTGGTTCCATCCAAGTACTTCACACGAGATCATCACTTAAACAAGAGAAGTGAAACTATGATTGTTAGAATAAGGTACAGAGGAATCATATTTATTTGCTACAATAAGGATTTTTTTTTTTTGCAACTTCGAGAGATGTATGTTAAAAGTGATCACAAACAACCTTACAAATACATATTTTTTCATTGTCTTGCCTATTAATCATTGTAAACTCTTCTTTCAACACAATGCTCGCTTTCATATAACACTTTGTGTTGGTTAGCATAATAATAGGCAAAACATTGAAGTGTAATGTTTTTGTATGGTGGTTTGTGTTTCCTTTGGACATGCCTCTCAAAGTTTTAAACAAAAACATCTTTATTGCAACAGATGCATATGATTTGTCCATTACTTATTCGATCGATCATTGATTCACTTCTTTTGGTTCGACCCAAGTATTGCACTTAGGATCATCACTTAAACAAGAGGAGTGAAACTATGACCTGTGGAATAAGCAACGGAGGAATCATATACATCTACTACAACCTTACAAACAAGTGTCTCTTCAATGTCTTGCATATTAATCCTTGTAAACTCTTCTTTCAACACATTGTAGTTTTATATAATAGGTTTAATTGTAGTTTTGATCTCCTTATTTTAGCTGAATCGCAAAAGTAGTCTCCCCATTGTATTTATCCCCAATTTTGGTCCCCAAACATAATTTTGGTCCAAAACTTGATGAAGTTTCATTTTTTCAAGTCACACATCATTTATAATCATAGATTTTAGGCACAATTGTTGTACCACGAGATATTGAGGCATAATGTGACTTAAATAAACGCAAAAAAAAAAAAATGAAATTTCATTAAGTTTTGGACTAAAGTTCTGTTTGGGGAACCAAAACTGGAGAGAAATAAAATGAGAGGACTACTTTTGCGATTCAGCTAAAATAGGGGGACCAAATCTATAATTAAGCCTATATAATATTGTGTTATTGGTTAGTATAGTAATTTGTATTTGAATTGGTAATAACAGTCAATCGAAGGGCACAAATTGATTTACTTATATTTTTTGTTTTAGTTTTTTTGTAAGAGTATTTCAAGATATCATAAAATATAACAATGATATTTTTATTTCATAAATTCATATCTTATATGTATAGCTATATATAATTTTTATATGGTTCACATAATAATAATTTTCAGTAGGGTTCTTTATATATGTATGTAGTCATAATTTTCATTTGTATAGTTTATGATTTTCTATTCAAATGTGTTAAAATCATTCATTTTTGTTTATGGAGCCCCTTTCAATACACCAAACACCTTTTAATGAAGCAACTATTGTTGCCTTGGAAGTTATGTAAAGATGTCATTAATTAACAATGGTTTGTGATACAAATATTTGTATTGCATTTTATTTTATTATTTTGTTTTATAAAAGAAAGTATAGATGTATTTGATTACGGAAGTTTAGAAGGGTCAAAGCAGGTTTCAGGCACATTTTATCATCTTAATATATATTAAAAAAATATATAGTATATTTGAAAATTAGATCTATTTTATATATAAATATTTATAAATTTACTTCCATTAATTTCTTCTTTTTTTTGACAGAATTTTTTGTTAATTTCTTTAGTTTAAATAATAATAGTGTTTAATATGGAATTATAAAATTAATTAATAGTATTTTGATTTAATTAAAGTTTTGATTCTTCTATTTTTACTAATTCGTAACATTGGTCTTCATACGTTAAAATTCAATAGTTTTGGTTTCTTCCTCTAACTTTTTAACCAAAAATAGTGACGTGTGATATTTTAGACATTATTGCATATAATTTTACAATATAGAACTATTTAGATGTATTGATTATTTATATTTTATTAATTAAATTTGACAAAACGATTAATTTCAAAAGTTGAAACTAGAGATTTTACAAAATTTTTATAATAATTTAATAGATATTAATCATTCAACATCAATAAAAAAAAATAACTAAAATAATCATCTTTTAAAATTGGCCTAACAAGACAATTTGCCCTCTCAATTTTTAATGGGTTAAATTTTTAATGGGTTAAATGAGAGAGATCATTTTGAGTAGTATAGTCAAAAATTTCAACTCATCTCATCTAAAAAATTAGAAAGACTCAACCTATTTTACTACATTGATTGTGCAGGTTTTCTATTTTATTTGAAAAAAATAATTTATTATAATTAATAAAATATTCAATCTAATAATATCGAATTAAATTTAAAATACATAGAATTTTTTTTTATACATGCATAAAGGCATTTAATGATTTAATGGTCCCCTATACTTTATTTATTTATTTATGCTTGAAACGTGTACGTTTCTTGAATCTTTTTGGAGAAGTTCGGATCTTAAGTGGTAAGTATTTAAGTTTTTCTTTTTTATGTCACTTTATCCCATTTGAAATAGAAAATATGATATGATTGAAACATTGACCATACATAAATCTCGTCCAAGGGAAACCTTGATAACAAATGATAATTTTAGCCACAACAAATATAGAAATAATTAAAGGCAGAAATATGTCAATTAAATAACATGAATACATGATCCAGTCTATTTTAGAAAACAAAATTAGAATGTAAAACAATTATATAGTAGAATTGATATATCAACTACGTTGATATTTAAAAAATATCACTATCGTTTGTAATATCCTGATAAATTCATTAAATAAAAATAAAAAGCTTAAACAAATAGAGTAAAATTTAAGGAAACAAATATAGACAACATTATCTCATTAAAAATTTTATTTGAAAAATCATAAAACCAAGGTGAAGGAAAAAAAAAGGTGCAGTTTAATAAAACAATAATTATTAAATCTAAGAGAATAAGTAACTAAAACAGAAAAACACACAAGATTTAAGTCAAGATGCGATACTTTATTTATCTTGTAAGGATATTACAATTTAATCATCTAGTCTTTAACTTACAAGACACAATATTTGATTTTTTTGAAGAATTGAACTATCAACAAAGAGCCACACTCTATCTAAAAGCAAAATCAACTTTAAGAGTGGACAATCACAATGTATACATAATAGTAGAAAGCCCGACATGAAACTAAGTAAATAATCCGAGAAGAAAAAAATAATAGCACCACTTGAAATCCCTAAAAATAAATGGATAGCAAAAAGGCCAATATTAACTCTAGAACGTGATTTAATATATATTATTAGATATTGTGGAAGAAATGTATATAATTTTTTTATCATCATTTATAAAAAAATTATTAAAGGATATACGTTAATTAACTTAATAATAGTGATCATATTACGTAAGGAAATTATTTTGAGGACTAAAATTAAAAGCAAGTATGAAGATTAAAAAATAAAATTTGAAATTCAAGGACTACAAATATGTTAAGCCCTTAAATAAATGAAATTAATCCTGTAAAAACCTACTTGACTTGAAATCGAGAATTTAACTTATCTAAAAAGTCATTTACATCAAACATTCTTATATATTTGAGTAAAAATAAATAATAATTTTGTTGTTTTTCATTAGAGCTAATCTTATTCGAAAAATATTAAATATGATTAATCTTTTTTAGTCGATATTTAACCTTTGGTTCGCTACGTGACAGAAGTCTAATCATTTCCGCTAGTTTCAACTCCTTTGAATGATTTAATATTATTATTAAATTTTATAGGAAGTCATAAATGATTTGGTGGTTTGAGGGAGTTGTACCGAGTCTTGAATTCAATTCATCTCTCTAATAAAAAATTAACGATTAATTACGACTATTTAAAAAAAATTATATTAATTAATTTTGTTTCATTGTATTAAAGTAATATACTTGTTAATTGATCTTTTCAATAATTTAGCCATTTAATTTAGAGATAACCTAATGTAATGAACTTTAAATTGACATTCCATATGAGAGAATCATGCTCTAATCTAGCATTGAATAATACTTGATTCAATAGAATGAATTGACGAATACAATGAGTCTTTGCTTATATACAAAATGAAATCCTAATTGAAAGTAAACTAAATGGTAGTAAGTAACAACTAACTTTAATTGTTTGGTAACTAAATATCATTCTCACTCTCTATTTGCTTATTATGTAATACCTAACAACCAAGTTAATCCAAGAGATTGGTCTACATTTCAATAAATTATGTCTTCATCCATCAAGGCACATATAAATCCTTTAAGAACTTGATAACAATGATCTATTCACATAATCTCTTACATTACTCTCCACATGATCATTAGAGATTGAACTTTCGATAATTTTATTAACCCATTTGAACTCATAAATCTAACCCTATATAGTTCTTATTACATGAATCTTCATTTGGAAACTTATTTTTTTTACAAGCATTAGCCAAATTAAATACACCAAAAAAAAGTGATAATATTTAATTGTTATATATTACAGAGGAAATTTATAGTTTACCTTCAAATTAAATTAGGTGCATGCATAAAGCATTCAAATGAAGTATCTGATTTTGACTATTCCACTTAAGACTTAACAAAAAAATTGCATATATAGTACCATAGCTAATCTAGCACACTTTTTCGTATGTTTGGGCATTATATTTTTGTGTGCGTATGTTTTAGTCCTAAAACATTAGGCATATCAAAAGCAACTTTTTCAATGTTTCATAAACTATAAAGTAAAAAAAACAAAATAAATATATCTAAAATAAAGTGTTATTTAAGCCAAAAACACAATTTCATATAATTCAAAAAACGTCTATGTACTATGATTGAGATTCACACGAATTTTGGCTGGTTTGAATCTAATTTTGTCAAACCAAATGTGTTTGTAATTTACAGACCCAACTCCAATAGATTTTTGCATCGGGTTAGGAAGTTTTGGTTAGTGCTGGTTTGTAGATCATGTGGGTGAATTGGTTCAAGTGTTGAATTTTTTATTTCTTAAACTTAATTGCAGTTTTGGTTTTTTTATGTTCACCAGTTTACGAAATTGATATCTTTATTTTTAAATTCGATCAATTTGGTCTCTCCCTCATATTTTTGAATTAACAAATGAAGATATTACATATTCTAAATGATGTGACATACAAAATTTCATAATATAGAATAATCTAAATGTGTTAATTATTCATGTATCATTAATTGAATTACAAAAATGAATAACTTCTGAAGATGAAACTATAGTTTTTATAAGATTTTGTTGTAATTGTATGGAAGTTAATTATTCTACATCACTATATCATTTGTCAGGTCATTTGAAACATGTTATATCATCACTTTTAATTAAAAAAAATATGATGAATGATCAAAACTGTTATATTTTAAATTAAGATATAATTTTGTAAATTTGTAAAAATAAAGGGACTAAAACTACAATTAAACTTATTTCTTATTAGAATTTCCATTTTCCTTAACTTTTTGTTGATTTTATTTTCAAATTCATTTTTTAAAAGAAAAGAAAATTGGAATTTCATTATTTTTAGTAGATTTTATTAAACAACACCTTTATCACTCCGGCAGTGTGATGACCAAGTGAGATTGAGTTTGAGATAAACACCTTAAAAATTGAGATTTTATACCTATAATTTTAAGTGAAGCGGTCGGATTTAGATAACCATGAGTTTATTTTTTCTCACCAGCACTCGACCACCCAAATCTATATATACTCACATATGCAAACTCATGACCACTATAACTCGCCCGCATATCAAGTTGGTTTTTTCGAATGACTCAGATTCAATTCGGTTAACTGGTTTTGTCAAGTCCTCCACTTTTTGATCTAACTTGAAAAAAAAAACTCTAATTAATTATTATACATACAAAAAGTTTTGAATATTCATCACGTCTCAAACAAATCAATCAATTGATAAATGGATAAGAACTAAAAAGGAACCCTTCACTTTATCCCACTTTCTCCTTACTTTTATTTAAAGCTTCAACGTTTTCCCGGGAAATTAATCACTTCTTCATGTCACGTGAACTACAAGAACATCTTCCATGTCACCATGTGACATTAAAAAAAAAAAACTATATTGTATAAATCTATATATACATGTACATTTATAGTAGCTTAAACTATATTCTATATAGGAAGTTGAAGGCAGAAAAAAATTGAATGACATTTGATTAAGAAACAAAATTTGTTGAGAGTAACATTTGTAAGATTTGTGGCAAATTTCTAAAAAAGGGCCAAGAAATTTGAATATAAATTCAAAGAAACTTTGCATGGAATTCTAAGTGAAATCAACAATAAAATTGAACCAACATGGCTAGTTTGAAGAACTTCAATGTAATCACAGTCAAAGATGAAGAGAGAATCCATCAGAAAGATATGCATCCATCCTCAAACTCCATAAAGGTTTTATACTTCTCTTTCCCATATATATTTTTTCTTTCTTCTTCAATCTTCAATCATAACTTGTCTGGAAATATGCTTTTTTATGTGTCAAGAATAAAAAGACCAAACATGTTATTTTCCTCTGTAGAAAGGTTTTTGTATGTAACTTATAAGCGTAGTTCTAAATTGTGGTCGCATCAATATTGTGGCAAAATGTGAGAAAAATAGTTGTTACAACTGCCGTTGTAGTTGCAATACCATTGCAGATATTTATAAATATTTATTTTGCGGTCACAATTGCAATTTAGAATTACAATTTAAAATAATATTTTTAAGTGGTATTAAATTATAGTTATAACCGCATTGTATTTTTTTTATATTGAAGAATTGTGGTCAAATGTGATTATTGTAGTCTCAATCTTATTCACGACCTGTATTGCGATCGTGGACATCTTTTAAAAATCTACTATAATAGTTGGATATGTTATACTGTTGATTGAAAAATTTCATGTCAACTTGGTTTTTTCTTGTGTAGGCACAAGATTCAACCTTTCTAAACACAACACTAGTTGGAAATATTGTGAGGAATGTTTTCAAGGTTCTTTTTTATGTCCACTTACTTCTAATTTCACTTTTGGTTATTTCCCTCATCATCTATGGTCTTATCTTTTCCTCTCACAACCACAATTTTCAACCAATGAAGTTCTACCCTCCACTCATTACCTCAATAGCATGTGCTGGAGTTCTTGGTTTCATTTGGCAATGGTTCACTTTCAAGAACACCAAAAATGCCATCAAAGTAGCATTTTGGATTAGCCCTTTGCTTACATGTTCAATGGCTATTATGTTTGTGTACATTGAATCTCCAATAAGTCTTGCAATTGGTGTCATTGCTTTGATTTCTTCATTGATTCAATCTCTTTATGGTTGTTGGGTCAATCATAGATTTGAATATGCCAAAAATATTTTATCAACTTCAATAGTTGATCCTCCTTTAAAAATCATGAGGTTTACATTTTCAACAATTTTCATTGGCATGTTTTATTGCTTTTTTCTTGTGTTAGGAATTGGAGGAGCTAGATCAATTGAAAACAAAACAAAATTTACTTCCTTTTTCATCTTGGTCATTCTAATGAGCCTAATTTGGACAATGCAAATTCTCAAGAATGTGATTCAAGTCACAATTTCAAGAATAAAGTATATGAATTTAGGTAATGGAATAATCATGGACACAAGTATTGCATTGCATGATACTATAAAGTACTTAATTGGAAGTGTTTCAATTGGTTCAATTTTAGTACCAATTATTTCAACCTTTAGAGGCTTTGCTAGGTCAACAAAACTTGTTGGTGGAGATATTGATGAGTTCATGTTTTCATGTGTTAGTTGTTATATGGGAATTGCATCAATTCTTGTGAGTTGTGGAAATAGATGGGGTTTTGTGCATGTTGGAGTTTATAATAAAGGGTTTGTGCAAGCTTCTAAGGATACATGGGACATTTTTAATAGGGTTGGATTGGAACAACTTATAGACCTTGATCTAACTGGATCATTTTGTTTCCTTAGTGGTGTGGGAGGGGGTGCAGTGTGTAGCCTTGTGAGTGGAATTTGGAGCATTGTATTGCATAGGAACTATGCTACTCAATTGGCCATTTATGCATTTCTAATTGGATACTTTATGGTAAGAACAAATAACTTGGATGTATTTCACAATTAGATTGGCTTATTTTCACTTCTTTTTAGATATTTGGGGTTATATATAGTTTTAGCACCAATATTAAAATAAGAAAGGGTTAAATATTTTTACACTTTTCCTTTACTCTATACAATTTATTTTTTGTTTGAATTTTAGTCTCCACAATATTTTTTCTCGACGGTTTAAATTCATGTTATAAAGTTAGATCAGGTATACTTTTATAACTTGTTGAATTTTTGAATAATTTTTTATAAATATGTTTAGAATATTTAAAATATTTCCCACATTTAAATTTTTTAACAATAAATAAATTAAATATGAATTTTTAAACACCAAGAAGTTCAACAATCTAAAATAACATAAATCTAAAGATAAAAATCAAATTTTGAAATCGTTTTTTTCAGATATTTCTACAATAACATACCTATGAATTGTATCAGTAAAGTTTGATAGCATTCTTGTAAAGTGTTGTTATATTTTTATTTTATAGACTTAAAATACGAAAAATATTGTGTGCACTATAAGTTGAAGAAATTTTGAAATTTATAAAAATTAAAATCATATTTAAACTCTTAAAAATAATATTTTTATAAGAACAAAAAATTTATTTATAAGAATAAAATCATATGAAATATTTATAGAAATATATATAACTCTATATGTTTTGCAGGTTCGATTGGCTATGGCATGGCCACAAGCATGTGTTTCTGCTTACTATGTTGCTTATGCAGAGAATCCACAAAGCACTCATTTTGACTCAACTATCCCTATACGCTTGGAACAACTACAAAGATCTCAAATTTAGATACATATTATTCATATTGCTCCTAAGATATATAATTTCATGTACATAACACGTTGGAAATAATTTTTCTCTATATATAAAGGTTTTTTATATTTATTTATAAAAATTATAGATAAAGGTTTGATTGAGGATCAATGCCTCTCTATGTGAACTTTTTTAGAAGTGATAGTTTCTTTTTAGCAGTTTGTTCTCTCATATTTAATGTTATTTAGATTGACAAATTTGAAAGCATTAACAAAAGTACACATTTAAATTGATCAATTTAGACATATTAATTGAAAACTTTTAAAAATATAAAGGAAAGAGAAGAAGCTACATTTATCTTTATGGATAGATAGAAGGATAATTGGACCGTACATCTCTTAGTAGGCTATGAACTTAGAGAGCCTAACAATGTGTGGTCAAAAGAAACACATCTCACAATATAATTTTACGTTTTATATACTCTCAAAATTATATCCCTACCCCACAAATCATCCAAAAACTCAGTTTAAAAAGGAAAATTTTAAAATTCTAATACTTCCACACAATTTAAAATATATTTCAGTAAATTTAAATTTTGAATCTTTTTTAATATAAAAATGCTCCAAAAAATTTAAATTAAGTTTTTTGATCGTATTGTAAATTTTTTGAACTAGAAAACATTGTCAAAGAATTTCGGTTGTTTGATTTTTGTTGTTATTTTTTTTTAATTAAAAAAATACAGATAAAATAGATGGTTTAAGTATTTTGGTATGAGTCCTTTTTTGTTTTCACAATAAAATATTTTTGTTTATAAGATTTAAAAAAAAATTAATTGGATTAATTATTTCTTTACTATTATGAGAAAAATAAATTTAGTACGACTAAGAACTTTATTAAAATAGTAAAGATTAACCAATTCTTTCTCCAAATATATTTTCTTGTGTTAACTCTAAAAACTAGTGCCTTTCTCTCTTCCTTCTTTGCTTTGTTATCTCTCTTTTATATATATAAATAATTTTCAAATAGATTTGATTTTTTTCTCATGTTTTTCTATGATTTTGTTGATTGTTACATTGTTATTGAATTTATTTTAATCTTAGTGTAGTGTTTGTTTAAGTTAGATTGTTAAATTTATTTTGATTTATTAGATATTCGATCAATGATTTGATCATCACTGCTACAATACAAAGGCATGAGTATTTTAGTTATTTTGATTTTATTATATTTATAAATATTTTATTAATTTATGTTATTAATTTGGGTGTTGTTTGTTTGTTCCTTGAATCATACTTTTCAATTGTAGCAACGTTGAATTTGTATTGTTTTCGATTTAATCTATCAATTTGAATAATTGAATATCTTTTTTAAGTAAAAAAAAATCAAAAAAATTGTTATTGAATTAGGATCTTCTTCATTTCTCAACAAAAAAAAAAAAAGAATGTGTCCATTGCTATTTTTTCTATAATTAGTTAGATATTTACACACCAAAATATATATAGTAATGGAGATGAAGTGTACTTGTTTAAAAACAATGTAAACCACAATTTTGCATACCTAAGAGAAAGATAGATTTTGAAAAAGAAAAACAAGATTGTGGACTTGGGGTCACGTTTTCTCTTCTTCACAGAACTCTTCACTTGAATTTATTAGCAAACAAGTAAAAAAAGTCAATGTGGTTGTTGTTCGATCAACAAAAGTGGCTCCTAGACTAGCTAGCCTCCATACATTTTATGATGTTCTTACTTCTATTGTATCCATTGTTTATTGCCTAATGAAATGACTTCACTTCTCTTGCTTAGAAATATCTATTAAAATAATAATAATTCATATGTTAAGCTGGAAAAAAAAAATACTTTTTAGATGATTGTGTAAAATGATTTACTCAATAAACATTTACATTTCTTTTATATTTTTATGTATGGATATTGTAGTTTTTCTTTCTATTTTTATAAATTTATCACTTCTTTCCTTTAAAACTCTCATATAAAAATAGAATATAGTCTTTAAATTTTAATTCAATAAGTAAAATATGATATTATTAAATTAAACACCATTTCTAAATACGAATTTGAGATTTCACAATTATATGTAAATTTTTAATAATAATTATAATATTTTATCTATAAATAAAAAATGCAAAATTAAATAATGTAAGCTCTATAGTTT
>NC_021161.2:5706003-5713669 GCF_000331145.2 Cicer arietinum
TTATGATAGAAAATTTAGAGTGAAGAGATAGTGTCTCAGTCTAAGATAGGGAAGACTTTGTGACTTATTGAACTCTTATAATCTCGACCCATTTATTAAAAAATATTTGTTAGTGTTTGTTCATGTTGATTATAGATGAATTCTAACATAATCAATTCAATCACGTATTGACAAATCATATATAAGACTGATAGTGTTGAATTTGATATGATAACCTCTATAATCTTTTACTTAAAATATAATATCGATAAAACGAATTCTTTGTCTCTTTAAACACTGCATTTAAACAGAAAAACAAATAATACTATACTGCAATGACAAATAAATCAACGTCGCATTCAAAAGGTAAAATTATAAATGAAACACACAAAAATAAATAAATAAATAAATAAATAAATACGGGTGGCTAACAATTTCGTATTGAATTCACTGGAGAACACAAACTTAATATGAAAGTTATCATTAACATTTGCAAAAGAGGCTATCTTTGTTCTTGCGTGACGTGCAAGTGGAGATTTACTAAAGGTGCAATATTTTATTTTATCTTTAGAAAAAAAAAAGGTACAATTTAATAATTTATAAAATTTTCTTACCTTTACAAGTTTACATCAATCTCCATCTCAATTGCGGCTGTTTGCATTTTGATGGTTTACAATTTTTCACTATTTTAATTTTTAATAATGGAAATAATTAAAATATATATAGAGCCACATTCTCTCACAAAAACATAGGGGTCATATTGTAATTTCAAATCATTATTCTTTTACAACTATTACTTTATTTCAAGGAACTAGATTCAGATTCTTCAAAATCAAGCAAGATTTTAGGTTTGATGAGATGATATGGTTGAGAGGAAAACACTTACATCATTTATACATAAAATAAAAAATAAAAATATCATTCATAATAGTAAGTTAGATACAACCGGTATTTAGAGCTATTACATTAGTTTATCTTATAAAAAACTTCAGAATTTGGACAATAAATAGATTTTAATTTAATTCAATTTTTATAAGTGATTATTCTCTAAAAGTCATTTAAAACTCTAACAGTAATCAATGATACTTTTTGAAAGTATAAGTTCACGACTCCTTCTCACGATTTAGATAGTGGCTTGATTAGTGTCAATTCAACAAGTTAAATTTTGAGAAATATGTATTGGTTTTGTCTTGTTTTTCTCAAATGACTATCAATCAAGTCACTGATACTATTATTAAAGAATAAAAAAGAGGCTAAATTACATATGTGGTCCTTTAACTTAATTTCAGGTAACGTTTTAGTCCTTTATCTTTTTTTTTTCCCGATTTAGTCATTTATTCCTAACAATATCAAATAAAGTATGAAAATATGAGTTTATTTGAAGATTTGCGTTACGAATTTGATGAAATTTGTATTATATTGAAGAATATAATTAATTTTATGAGTTTTGATTGAATTTTTTTTTTTGAATTTTTGAATAAAAAAGGATATCATTGTTGAAATTTTAAAACATAAAATATCAAATTGTCACTTAAAATTAAAATAAAGGACCAAGTCGGGGAAAAAAAAAGATAAAGGACTAAAATGTTACCGGAAATTAAGTTAAAGGACCACGAATGTAATTTAACCTAAAAAAGACTATAAACTTCTACTTCTATAAGACCTATAGATTTGAATAGTTTTCAAGTATTATTGGTTCACATCAGACCATTATAAAAATGGTGAACCATAGAATATGCATAATAGGATATAAAGTTGAATAATGATAGTATATTACATTGATATGATAAATATTACTCAATCATTTGTTCGATGCGCATATGATAACAAACAAGATAACATTAGTTTATCATGTTATGTAATTGATACACATTTTATTAGGACATGATATAATATTTAAATGATAAAATTATCATCGTAGAACAATTACATAAACTAACAAAAGCTACTAAAAAATAAAATAAATAATGAAATCATTGTATATTTAAAATATCCATTAACACTAGTAAAAATTTAATTTCAATTTTAAAAAAAAAATCATGAATAATAAAATAATTATATTTTACTTTTTTTGATAAGCTAAACAAAAATATGATATATATAGAAAAATTATCCTCGTAAACAAATTAGATTTATTTAAAATTTTCTATTAATTTTCACATTTATATAATTTTAAATAATAACTTATTAGTGTATATAAAATGACAAAATCATGCTTGTTATCAATTTGATTATTAATATTTTATTTTTAAATTTAATATCAAATTTTATTATTTTTATTTTATTTTTATTTTTATATTTTATAAGGGTGATTGACTAAATCATTATTCTTATTATATTATGCTAATATCATAATCTAGCTCATATTCATAATAAATTTTCTAACTAAGATAGTATTTTGGATTAACTTATACTACCTCTGTCTATTTAAAATTTTAACTACATGAATTATTTCTTTATTAACATATTCATAATTCATTTACGTCTTTTTTTATAATCAACAATAAATATTATGATAAAAACATTAACTATTTTTCTCTTTTGATGAATAAACTATTAAAAACAATATTAATTCTTAACCAATTTACTACTATTATCTACTTTTATAATTCCCATAATTTGATCAATAAAACTATATATGAAAGATAATAATATCTTACTTGTTGATTAAACATCGGATTATTGTTACATGATTACTTATTCTTATTTTTAATATCTTAATCAAACGCCCCTAATCTAGAAGTTCTCTTTGAAGTATGAACACCATTGAATTTATTTGAATTAATGGGAATAATTTCTTACCGACTACCCACTCGGTTTTATCCTCTCTATAATATGCCTTTAACCATTCTCAAATTATTCTTTAAAACTCAACTCTAAAGACATGTGTAGCATAAACTTCTAGTATTTTTTTTAGCAATCTAAAATCATTCGATGATGTACCATCTTATCCATATTGATATTATTATCATACAATTCTAATTATTTTTTTTTTTTTGCCTCATTCTCACTCAACCTCTTCTACCTCTTCCTTTCATTCAATAAAATTCTTCAAAAATCAGAATTTGACTTGTATTCATTTGAGGGTTTATTCCTTTCTTTCATTTTCTAGCTGTTTTTTTTTTTCAATTGTGTGATTTTTAGCTTAATTTCTTGTTTTTCTTCATGCCCAAAAATGCATATGGTTTTCCTTAATAATCAAGTTACCATCTTTTAGCAATTCTTAAAATTGGGGTGTGAGTCTCTCTCTCTCTCTCTCTCAACATGGCTATCAAAGTTTATTTGTCCAAATACACCTTTTTCATGGACATCTCTTTCCTCTTGTTGATTTGTGTTTTCATGATTATTCACTTCAACACACCAAAAGAAGATATTTTTATGGTTCTAAGAAATAAAAACAACCACTCTACCTTTGATGATGTCAATGATGAACAAGGATGCAATACTTTAGACAACATAGGTGACTACAAAGCCAAGTGTGTGTACCTTAAATCCAATGATTCATGTGTCTCTCAAGGCTACATTGATTACCTTTACCTTTTCTATTGCAAATTTGGAAAATTTCCTTTTTTGGGTTATACCCTTTTGTTTTCTTGTCTTTTAATTATTTTTTATTTATTGGCTAATACAACTTCTTATTATTTTTGTCCTTCACTTGAAAATTTATCAAAGTTATTAAGATTGTCACCAACAATTGCTGGTGTCACTCTTCTCTCTCTTGGTAATGGTGCTTGTGATGTTTTTTCTAGTCTTGTCTCTTTTCAAGTAAGTGGGACCCGCAATATTGGTTTGAACACAATTATTGGAGGTGTTTTTTTTGTGACATGTGTTGTTGTTGGGATAGTTAGCATTTCAATTAGTAAAAGAGGGATTCATGTTATGAAGTATGCTTTTGTAAGAGATGTTTGTGTTCTACTTTTTGTTCTTCTTTGTTTGCTTTGTGTTTTGATCATTGGTGAGATCAATGTTTTTGGAGCAATTGGTTTTTGTTTTATGTATTTTGTTTATGTAATTGTTGTTTATGTCTCATCTACCAAATGGAAAGATAGTGATGTTGGTTGCGGTGATGATGAAAAGGAAAATTATGGAAATGAATTGAATTTGAATGTGTCTCTTCTAAACGGTGTGAAGAAAGGATCTAATATTGATTATGTTGAAAATGGTATTCAAGAATGTGATTTGAATATAGAGAAAAATTGTTGCTTCATAAGATCTTCAATATGTAGAATTTTATTTTGTGTTCTTGAGATGCCACTTTATTTACCAAGGAGATTAACAATTCCTATTGTCAATGAAGAGAAATGGTCAAAGCTATATGGTGTTTCTTCAATGATATTAGCACCAATTCTCTTATCTTTTCTATGGAACACTCAAAAGGGACATAGTATTTTTAGCACAAGCCTTATTGTTTATGGAATTGGATTATTGGTTGGAATTATATTTGGTGTGATAGCATTTTTCACAACAAATACTTCAATGCCACCAAAAAAGTGCTTATTTCCTTGGCTTGTAGGAGGGTTTATAATGAGTGTGGCATGGAGTTACATTATAGCTCAAGAGTTGGTTGGATTGTTGGTTTCAATTGGTTTAATTTGTAGAATTAGTCCTTCAATATTAGGGTTAACAATTCTTGCTTGGGGGAATTCAATTGGTGATTTGATAACAAATTTAACATTGGCTTTAAATGGTGGACAAGAGGGGGTTCAAATAGCAATTTCAGGTTGTTATGCTGGCCCAATTTTTAATACCCTTGTTGGATTAGGATTGTCTCTTGTAAGTTCTACATGGTCACAATATCCACAACCTATTTTGATCCCTAAAGATCCATATTTATGGGAGACATTGGTATTTTTGGTGGTTGGATTGGTTTTTGCACTAGTGGTTTTGATCAAAAAAGATATGAAAGTTGATGGATTATTGGGAGGAGGGCTTTTAGTTGTTTACTTCATTTCTCTGTTTTTGAGGTTAATTCAAACACAAGGGTCTCTCCAATTTTAGGATAGGTAAGGTTTAGATTCTTAGTATTTAGAATACAACATGTTTAAGGCTTGTCATCAAACTCTTATAACCAATGACAAATAGTAACAAAATGTTTGGACTAAGTGATCAATGAGTTTCTATTAATAACGATTTATTTGGAAAAACTCGAATTCGAATCTTGACTAAAATAATTATGTTCAGATTTTAGTTATTTTTCTAGTGGAATTCTGAATTATAAAGTTTCATTTCTTTTGTGATTAGAATAATTAATACTAAACAAATTATTAGCAAATGAATTTTTTTAATGGAATTGAATTTGTAACTTTGGTGTAAATTTGCTATTTTTTATATTTTCAAATGGCCCTTTTTTTATTTATCTAGCTTTACTATTTGCCTAATGCCAATTGCATGTACATCCTAACCATACCATTGAAATAGAATTATTTTTTACTTTTATTTTTATTTTCTTCTTCTTTGTAACATTGCCTTGAATTTGTAACAACAGATCTTCTGGCTTATGGCTAGTCTACATGTTGTGATGCTTAGGTTCACTTGGTGTTTAGCATAAGTTCATTTATATGCAAAATGGTATTAGGATGAGTTTGTCTAAACAAATTAATTAAGTGTTTATTAAATAAGTATTTTTATTAGTGCTTATTTATAAGAAACTCTAACTAAATTAAAGAGGAAACAAAATTGAATTGTTTTCACATGTTTCTCTTAAATATTTAATCGTATATGCTATAAAATATGTCCAAATAAGCCCTTTTTTACACATCCAATAAGCTATTAAAATGTACACTTATTCAAATTCTTCTACTAGATGAGTATAACATTGACTTCAAAACAGTTGTTGCAATATAAAATGTATTTAATGAACAACTTTAGAATTGGCCAAGTTGAATTAACTGAATATTTGTCACTTTTATTTCTTTACAATGTAATTAATGTCACTGTCAAATTTGTGTCTCATAACCGTATTATCAAATTTGCTAATGGCATTGATAAAATTAATAAAAGTTAGGTAATGTATGACTTTTTTTTATAACATGATCAGCCTAAATAACTCATAATAAAATAAAAAACGTCAAATGAATTTTAAGAAGAAAATTTCTTTAAACTTTAAAAAAAATCATATAAAATCACAAATTTGTTAATGTGTAAAAAAAATACGCGTCTTAGCAATCCATTACATTTTGTTACCGGAATCTTTGTTTTCTACTCAATCTATTTTTTTCATTATTATTATTGTTATTATTATTATTATTATTTTTTTTTTTTTGCCTCTAGAGTTTCATAAGTAACCACATGTTGTGAAGCCTTAAAACCTTGGGTGATAAAATTGATCAACTTAATTATGCCAACAACCACAGCAACAAAAAAAGAAAAACTAAAGGCACAAGTGGTTTTGAGTTTCTAATATTTGATTTTAAAAATTAAAATATATTCAGATAAATTAAGGGTGATTCAAAATAAATAAATAAATAAATAGATATTGTAATTTTCGTAGACATAAATATCACTTCAACAATAACTGACTACTGATCATTGTTATTATCATCGACCACCTCTGTTATCATTGACCACCACTTCTAACAATTATCACCACCATCTTCAACCATCACTGCCACCATCTATGACAACCTCTGCCGCCACCTACCTCCCACCACCATCCAACCACCATCTCCCATCACCAAATATCATGACCACCATCTCAACCATTTTCATCATCGCCACACATCCACCTCTACCCACCGACCACCCACGTCTGACAACTACCACCACTATCTATGATCAAGACCAACTATGACAAGAACAACCAAGCCTTTAGTAATTAGTGAGAGACCCAAAATTTATTTTTAATAATATAATAAAATGAAGGCGAATTTTATTTTTTTGATTTTGAATATATTTTTAGTCACTAAAAAAATTATGACATTTCAAGTTAAACCTTAAAAAAATTACTTTTAGTTTTTATTTTGATTTTATAGCGATTTTAAAAGTATCAAGTTTTCAAAAAACTTTTTAAAATAGAGATAAAAGTGAATAAAAAAATATTTTAGGGGCTAATTTTAGTCTCATTTTAGTCTCATTTTAATTTTAGTCTCACTCTGAATCTAATTTTAGTTTTTTAAAATTTCATATCACCGAAGAAAAAACAAATCGAGAATTAAGAAATTTAAAAAATAAAAAGAAATGAAAAATGGCTAATTATGGAAAAGAATATGTAGGTAGATAGATGAACCGTATGTTCACATTACTTTTTTGGATTTTAAAAGTAACTAGCCTAATTCTGGGTCCAGTCACTGAGTAGTCATTTTCTGTCGACATAAAATATCATAATAGTGATGGATAAGAAAACATGTGTAGGTGTATTAATTAATTAATATGTGTGTACTTTAAAATCCTGGAGGAAAATAGTGATGGAATTTTCAACCATGAATCGGTTATTGATAGTTTGAGTGACACAAGCATTTGTGTGTGATTGAATGTGTTTCTTCAAATAATTCGAAAGCTTAATACAATTGATTAATTTGACATGTGAGTCTCTTCATTTTATTTTATTTTAGAGGTTATTCTTCATGTAAGTAAAAAAATTAATGTATACTGTCGAGAAATCACAATCATTTATATATATATATATATATATATATATATATATATATATATATATATAAATATATATATATATATATATATAACTTAA